>NC_081439.1:11571893-11688022 GCF_949786415.1 Peromyscus eremicus | reverse complement strand
CACACACCTTTACCCAGCATTTGAGAGGCAGAGGAATGCAGATCTCCCTGAGTTCAAGGCCAGCCAATCTTCAGACTGAGGCATTCAGTCTCAACAAATTGAAAGCAATCCTGCTTTGAGTTGTAGGGTATTGGCCAGAGAAGAAGGTTCAGAAAATGGGTTTAAGCCAATTGAAAGGCTTTATTAACCTGCCAGCAAGTTCACTGGGTGTTGGGAATCCCAGGGCAGCTCCAAGCCTTTCTCAGGGTAAGCTTTTAGGCACAAACCCATGTGATGGGTTAGTATACTTCAGTTAGCAAGATCAGTTAGGCCTGGAGAGATGGCTCAGGGCTTAAGGTCACTGGTTACTCTTTCAAAGGTCCTGAGTTCAATTCCCAGCAACCACATGGTAGGTCTCAGCCATCAATAACATGATCTGGTTCTCTTTTCTGGTCTACATGCACACTTGTAGGAAGAACACTGCATACATAGTAAACAAAAGTGTTTGGTTTTTTTTTTTTTTTAAACAGTTCACTAGAAGCAGAACTACAGAAGCCAAAAGCAAGGTTAGTCCATTTAGAGACTCCCCAGAACTATTGACTTTGGTGGATTAGGTCTTTGTTTTCATGATGTGGGTGGTTCTGTCTACATGCTGAGGTATACAGCCTGAATGGTACTTCCATCATGGAGTCAGTTGTGCTAAGGTCTGGGGGTCTACTAAGTCTGGGGTCCAGTTACACTTTGAGCATGATAAAATCATGAAATTTAAACAGGAGTGTTCTGAGTGTGGTAGTGGGCCCTTTTCATTCCAACTATTTAGGACACTAATGTGTTAGGATCATCTGATCCCATTGCATTGGAAGCCAGTCTGGGAATAAAAGCAAAGCCCTGTCTCAAGAAATAACCAGAGGAGGACGAACACTGTTATTGAAATATATTCCACAGTATTTTTTTCTTTCTCATTATTAAATTTTTAACAGTATATTTTAATCTTGAGAAGAGTTTTAAAATATGAAGGTTTCTTGTTTTTTGTTTGTTTGTCTGTCTGTTAGTTTGTTTGTTTTGTTTTTTCAGGAGTTTTTTTTCCAGAATTGAAACGATGTATGTGTAGGTTGTTTGTATAAAATAGAACGAAATAAATATGTATGTAACTCAATATGTCCACGGAGTTGGATAATTTATATTCACTTTTGTTAGATACAGACTTCTATGGAGGTGATTATTCTTGAGAGAGGGTATCTTAGCTGAGAGTGAACTCAAAATATCTATGTATCCCAGAATAGGCTTCAGGCCATGATTCCCCTGCCTCAGCCTCCCAAGCACCACCATATCCTGCCTTTAAGACTTTTAATTGTGGCATCATTTAAATTCCCTCTATTGCAATAATTTTAGGAAATATTTTAAAATAGAGAGCTGGTAGATAGCTCAGTTGTTAAACAGTTTGCCACACAAGCTTGACGTTGACAATGGTCCCCAGCATTAAAAGCTACACATGTTAGTATGTGCGTCTAAACCCACTGCTGAGGATTTGCAGACAGGCTGGCTCCTGGCGCTCACTAGCCAGCCAACACAGTCTAATTGCTGATCCTCAAGTGTTAGTGAGAGGGATAGTGTCTCAATAACAAGGTAACAATGCTAACCCCACGTCTAGGCACCAGACAGGAATAGGTGATGCCTTTAGGCACTGTGCCCAGGGTACTCTGACCAGGCTTCACAATGGCAAGGTTAAAATTTCCCTCTGCACAAAGCTGAGGAAGAAGAAATGTGACTGAGGCCTCTGTAGAGCCAAGTTCAAGCTCTCTGGGCACCAGTCGATGCAGACCTCAAAGAACTAGAGCTTCACCCAGTTTACTGCAGGTAGACTTGAAGACATAGTAGCTGAACATCAGCTCACTGTTGATGGCTGTATGGAGGCAACTATGTCCCCAGTCACGGTACCCTGGAGAAGTGGTGGGTCCTACATTCCTGAAGACTTTCACTGTGCTCCCCTATACCTCAGTAATTTATGTTCAGTGAGCAATCTCACATCCAGTCTCAAGAAAGAAAAGAAAAGAAATGTAAAGGCTGAGGTAGGGCTTAAACATGTCACCAAATAACTCCACAAATGCCAAGAACAGCAAGGGTGATAAGCAGCTCCCAGCTCACTGTCACCTCAGGGAGGCACAAGCTACTCTTTTTGGATATTCTTTTTCCATTCCATCTCAATCAATCATTAGTTCTCTTTTTTTCCCAGCAGTTTCTTTTTTTGGCCTTTTAAAAAGAAACAGGAAAGGGTTTTGATTTCTTTGAGGGTTCACAGTTCTCAGAAGAGATCTAGTTTGAGAACTCATGTAATCAGGGGACATTTTCAGTAAACAAATGCCCTACGGCAGACACAGTGTTTCAACATCATTGCAGTGCATTGGAATCTTCAACCTTAGCTATGGTCCGTCAGATCTTGCCACCAAAGTCAGATGGTCTTCCTGTCCTCACAGTCCTCTTAATTATTGTTTAAAACTGAACTATTTCCACCATTTATAATCTCTGTTTGGGGGCCAGATGGTGGCGCACACCTTTAATCCCAGCACTCGGGAGGCAGAGCCAGGCAGGTCTTTGTGAAATCTATGCCTTACTGGTGTGTACGTTCCAAGCTACCCTCATCCAGGGAAGGCTTTGTCATTCCTAGGGGTTTGAGGCATCAGGGGATTGAGCTATCCATCTCTTCATCCTCTGTGCCTCTCTCTTCTCTTTCTATAGGGAGGATTTGAGAAGGGATGATAAAATTCTACAGACAGCTCACTTTAGCTAGTGTATTTGGGCTTTACTCAGCTTGCCCACCTGCTTTTCTTATGGATGGAGCAACTGTGGGATTTTATTACTCACTTCAGTTTCTTATCAGTGAAATTAGTGATTCGTTTCCCAGGACGATCAATTAAATGAGTTGAACAGTTGTAAATCCTTAAAGAAAAAGAAAACTTAAAGTACGTTCTAACAAAACTACCCTTAAATATTTAACTGTATACAAAATCCTATTCTAATGTAAATATTTGAGATTAATGGTTGTTCAAAAGCAGACTCAACAATCCATTTTTTATTTTATCATTTTTATACTTATTCCTTTTTTCCTTTCAGACAGAGATCCTGGAATCTAATCCTTTGTTTAGCTTTCTTCCTGACCATGACCAGTAACAACTTGTATCCTAACCCTTCTAAATGGTCACAGACATGCATAATCCACAAAGTAAACAAAATCAACCCACATCTCACCTCTAAGGAATATCAGTGCTATTCTTCAAACTGCTTCCTGTTGTCTGGGGTGCTGGTGTCTTTGGGGGACCCTGAGAAAATCAGGATAATGGTGAAATCCTGGCTGGAGTAGTCTGTGAGGTTGGAGTATCTCAGCCAAACTCAGAGGATGCAGAATTCTGAGGAAACTGCAACAGAGGTGCTCTAAGGTGGTGGATCACCTGGGACATCCAATTTTTATTTGTGTCTGTTCCCCCTGTTCTTATGTCCTTAGTGCATGAGCTGGCTGTATGGAACCTAGGGCTTATGCAGGTATAATTTGCTCAGCCTGGGAGGAGGGGACTGGTCCTTCCTTGACTGAATCTACCAGGTTGAGCTGAATCCCCAGGGGAGTCTTTGCCCTGGAGGAGATGGGAAAGGGGGGTGGACTGGGGGGAAGGTGGGAGAGAGGAGGACAGGGGAATATGTGGCTGATATGTAAAATTAAATTAAATTATAAAATAAAAAATATATATGTATATAAACTTTCAAAGGTAATACACAAATCTGCATTAATACAAGTATAGACTGTGTGTTGTACACCAGTCAGCCCACGATGGGTTTTTGTTTTATGTTTGAGCAGGTAAAATATATGTTACCCTCCATTTAGGTGTTTTAGTTTTATTTCTTTATGCCTCTAACCAGGATTTTCAAGGGGTGTCCCCTGATCTTACCTGATCTTCTCCAACCCTGAATGAATCCCCAGACTTTTCTTTTCTGTGGGAACAAAAGCATAAACTCTTCTCCAAAGAAACTTCTTTTTTGGACTTCCATTTTGAAGTCAAGACACATTTAGGGTATATAGGTTGGTTTAATCCAGCATCCTCCAAAATTCATTATCTTTCAACAACTATCCATAGTTTATCAGCAATCCAACAATTTAAAGTCAATACAACTTCATGTAGGATCCAGACTCCTGTGAATTTTCCACATTTATGTGGATTATTCATTTTATTATTTTACTTCTCTCTTTAAAGATTTCATTTTGTTATTTTTCAACTATTCTTTTTCCCTATGACTGTCTCTACGCTGTCTCCTTTCCTTTTCAAGCCTATGTACATTTTTAACTGCAACCTGTTTACAGGTTTCTTAATTCAGAATCTGCCTTTATTGAGCATCAGTAGACAAATCTTCAAATGCCTTGTCAGCCGCTGGTGGGGTTCATCTTGTGCATGATGCTGGCAGCTCCACTCCCCTCTGTTTCCTGAGAGCCCAGACTCATGGCAGAGAAATTGATGGGAGCTACATTTATTATCCCAGCTCTAACCTAAGACAGCGTGCCTGTGTGGCCTGGGCAGGTGTCTCTATGACGGGTAAGGTGAGCTGCTGACGTCCCACGCAACCTAAGTCAGAAGCTCGTTTTTTTTATTAAAAAGGGGACCTGTAGGGCCCTGGCCCCCGCTTTGGGTAACTGTTGCCTGGTTGCCGACCTTGAACTTAATATCCTCTCTGTACTAATTCCCTGCTGGGTTCCACCCTCCTGAATGCTTAAGGGAAGTTCCTTGTCTGTGTATCCTGCATAATGGGCGTTATCAGCTTAGATGCAAGATTGTGAAACATGGGTAGTGAACTTCTGCCTCCAGGGTTCTCCCATTGTGCTGTAAGCCTGTATTTAAGACCTCCTCCCTCCATAAACGGCATTTGGCATTAAAAAAAAAAAAAAAAAAAAAAACAGCTGCAAGAAGGAGGGGCTTGGACCCGCCTCAACTGAGTGTACCAGACTGGCTGACACCCCATTGGAGAACTTGCCTTGGAGGAGGTGAGAATGAGGGGTGGATTGTGGGGGAGGACTGGGCAATGGGAGGAGGAAGGACAGGGCAATCTGTAGTTGGTAAGTAAAATCAATAGAAAATATCTTAATAAAAAATTTAATTGTTTAAAAAAAAGAAAGTATAAAATAAAAAAAAACTTTCGCTTATTTCGTTTGCAGAGTTCTTCCTACATGTGTGCATGTAGACCAGAAAAGAGCACCAGATCGTGTTATTGATGGCTGTGATCTACCATGTGGTTGCTGGGAATTGAACTCTGGACCTCTGAAAGAGTAACCAGTGACCTTAAGCCCTGAGCCTTCTCTCCAGGTTCCTGACTGATCTTGCTAACTGAAGTATACTAACCCATCACATGGGTTTTGTTCCAAAAAGTTTATTCTGAGAAAGGCTTGGAGCTGCCCTGGGATTCCCAACACCCAGTGAACTTGCTGGCAGGTTAATAAAGCCTTTCAATTGGCTTAAACCCATTTTCTGAACCTTCTTCTCTGGCCAATACCCTACAACTCAAAGCAGGATTGCTTTCACTTTGTTGAGAGAGCCTCAGTCTGTAGCTTGGCTGGTCTTGAACTCAGGGAGATCTGCTTGCCTCTGCCTCCCAAGTGCTGGGATTCAAGGTGTGTGTTACTAGCCGGTCGTGGTGGTACACACCTTTAATCCCAGCACTTGGGAGGCAGAGGCAGGAGGATCTCTGTGAGTTCGAGGCCAGACTGGTCTACATAGTGAGTTCCAGGTGCGTCGGCACTATAGAGAGAAACCCTATCTCAGAAACAAGAAGGTGATATCCATCACACCGTGCTGCTTTTTAATTTAATGATATTGGCATCAGGAAACAATGGATTACTAATAGAGAAGTCATTTTACATACACGGTATCTTTCGGAAGTTTGAAAAATTAGTGATGATTGTTTGCTACAATGCTGTATGTTTTCAATGACTATAAGACCAGAAGCTAGCTGTATACAGTTAAGTGGCTTTAGTTTTGAGACAGAGTGTTTCTATGTGGCCCACACTGGCTTTGAACTCCTGAACTTCCTGCTTCATCTTCCTTAATGCTGAGGTTACAGGCCTGTGCCATTACATCCAGCATTTGTTATTGTTGTTTGTTTTGTTTTTAAACTGTATCACTAGGTAACCTTGCCCTTGCCTGCTTGCAACTTCCAGAGATCTACCTGCTCCTGCTTCCTGAGTGTTGGGATTACAGGCATGTGCCACCACACCTGGCCTAAGAATTTATGAAAATATAAATTTGCCTTTCAAATTAGAATGATTAATTTTTGTTCCTCCTAACAATAATTGTAACTTATCTTTTCCTGTGTAGAGAGAATTACATTCTTTTGGAGGACAGCATTAAGACCTACTCATTAGTTTTGCTGGCTTTTGAGTCACAGCATTCATCAAGTTGAGGCAGTGAGTTCAAGGCCACTGTGGGATACCGAGGGAGACTATCTCCAAAGAATAGCAACCCCGTGGGGGCCAGGTGTGCAATGGTTACAAAGAGCAGCTAACTTGGTAGTTCATGTAGCCTGTTGTCTATATTAGTGGCTGTAAGGGCCGGACCTTGGAGACAATTTCCTGGCAGTTGGGGATGTCTCCAATCTCTGTGCTAACCCCACGTCTAGGCTCCAGACAGGTATGGGTGGTGCCTTTAGGCACTGTGCCCAGGGTACTCTGACCAGGCTTCACAATGGCAAGGGCAAAATTTCCCTATGTAGAAAGCTGCAGAAAAAGATATATGTGATTGAGGCCCTCCTTATAGCCAAGTCCTAGCTCTCTGGGCACCAGACCTCAAAGAACTAGAGCTTCACCCAGTTTACTGCAGATGAACTTGAAGACATAGTAGCTGAACACCAGCTCATTGTTGATGGCTACATGGAGTAACTGAATGCCCTATGGCAGATACAGTGTTTCAACATCACTGCGGTGCCATGGCATCTTCATCCTTAACTATGGTCCAGCATATCCTGCCACCAAAGTCAGATGGTCTTCCTGTCCTCACAGTCCTTTAATTACTGATGTAAAACAAATTATTTCCACAGGTTACAATTTCTCAATTGGAGCCAGGTGATGATGGTGCACACCTTTAATCCCAGCAGATCTGGAGGCAGAGGCAGGCAGATCTCTGTGAATTCCAGGCCAGCCTGGTCTACAGTGTTCCAAGCCAGTCCCACCCACTGAAGTCTTTGTCATTCCTAGGGGTTGGAGTAGTCAGGGGATTGAGCTATCCATCTCTTCATGCTCTGTGCCTCTCTCTCCTGCTTCTGTAGGGAGGATTTGAGAAGGGATGATGAACTTCAGCAGACAGCTCACTTTAGCTAGTGTATTTGGTCTTTGCTCAGCTTGCCCACCTACTTTTGTTACGGAAGCAGCAACTGTGGGTTTTTATTAGCTTGCTTCAGTTTCTTATTATTGAAGTTATTGGTTCCTTTCCCAGTAAGTTCAGTTAAAAGAGCTACACATGTACAAAAGCTTAAAGAAGAATAGAAACATATGTAGAGTGTGTTCTAACAAAAATACCCTTAAAATTTTAACTACATCGCTTCCTCCTACTCAGCTCTGTCACTTCCTGTCTGTCTGTATAGACCTCCAGATGTCTATGGTTAGTGCTGAGATTAGAGGTGTGTGTCATCACACCTGGCTCTATGCCCCATATGGCCTTGAACACACAGAGATCCAGACATATCCCTGCCTCCCAAGTGATAGGATTCAAGATGTGTGCTACCATTGCCTGACTACCACGTCTACTTATAGTGGCTGGCTCTTTCCTCTGATCCACAGATACACTTTATTGGGGGACACAGTGTATTGGTGGACATAATACATCAACACGGTATTTTTCTTTTTTAATTATTAATTTTTTCACAGTATTTTTTCATCTTGAGACTAGTTTTAACATCTTGGGTTTTTTGTTTTCCTTTGGTTTTTTTTTTTTTTTGGCAGAATGGACATGATGTATGTATATGTTGTCTGTATAAAATAGAAAGGAGTAAATATGTAATTAACTGAAAATGTCCACAGTGTTGGATCATTTTTATTCACTTTTGTTAGATACAAATTTCTATGGAGGTGATTTTTCTTGAGGGATGGTATCTTAGCTGAGGGCGATCTCAAAATATCTATGTAGCCCCGACTAGGCTTCAGGCCATGATTCCCCTGTCTCAGCCTCCCAAGCACCACCATATCCTGACTTTAATTCTTTTTATTTCGGCATCATTTAAATTCCCTCTATTGCAATAAATTTAGTAAATATTCTAAAATAGAGAGCTGGAAAATAGCTCAGTTGTTAAACAGTTTGCCACATGAGCTTGACGTTGACGATGATCTCCAGCATTAAAAGCTAGGCATGTTGGTATGTGCGTCTAAACCCACTGCTGAGGATTTGCAGACAGGAGGATTCCTGGGGCTCACTAGCTAGCCAGCATAGTCTAATTGCTGAACCTCAGGTGACAGTGTAGGAGATTATGTCTCAAGAAAAAAGGTATCAGTCTTCTCAGGTAAAACACATTAGGCTGAACTCTGACCTCTCTTCACCCCACACACATACACTTGTGCCCCCCTCAGAAATCAAACTGGATTATGGGGGTTGGGGGATGACTCCCAAACATCTGTCACTACACATTTCTGATATCCAGCACCTTCATTGGGCCTACTAGGAGACCTGCATACAGTCAGCATTCAGTCACACAGGTGTACATGCACACACATGAAAATCAATAATATTTTTTTCTGAAATCAAAGCATCTTTATTTGTGATAAACTTTATTTGTCATAAGTGACGTGAAAAACTCCACCAGGAGACTCCTACAGCTAATAAACACTTTCATCAAAGTAGCTAAAAGATACAAAGTTAATACACACAAAAAATTCATAATCCTCCTATATATAAATGACAGGAAAGAAAGAAATCAGGGGAACAATACCTTTCAAAAAGCCTCAAAAAATATCTTGGGGTAACTCTAATCAAGCATGTGAAAGACTTTTTTTTTATTAAGAGATTTTTTCTATTTTTTTTACATATCAACCATGGATTCCACTGTCCTTCCTCCTCCTACCCCCTACATTCCTCCCCCCCAACCCACCCGCCATTCCCACCTCCTCCAACACAGGTTTCCCATGGGGAGTCAGCAGAGCCTGGTACATTCAGTTGGGGCAGGTCCAATTTCCTCCTCCATGCACCTAGGCTCAGCAAAGTGTCTCAGCATTGGCACTAGGTTCTAAAGAGCCAGCTCATGAATTAAGGACAGGTCCCAGTCCCACTGCCTGGGGGACTCCTAAACAGTTCAAGCTAAACAGCTATCTCGCTTATCCAGAGGGCCTAGTCCAATACCATGGGGGCTCCTCAGCTATTGGTTCACAGTTCATGTGTTTCCACTAGTTTGGCTAGTTGTTTCTGTACTTTTTCCAATCATGGTCTCGATATCTCTTGCTCATATACTCCCTCCTCTCTCTCATCGATTGGACTCCTGGAGCTCCGCCTGGGACTTCGGCATGGATCTGTGCATCTGCTTCCTTCAGTCACTGGATGAGGGTTCTATCATGACAGTTAGGGTGTTTGGCCACCGGATCACCAGGGTAGGTCAACTCAGGCACCCTCTCGATCATTGCCAGTAGTCGATAGTGGAGTCATTTTTGTGGATTCCTGGGGACCTCTCTTGAACTTTGCTTCTTCCTATTCCCATGGAGACTTCGTTCATCATGGTCTCTCTTTCCTTGTTCTCCCACTCTGTTCCTGATACAGCTGGGACCTCCCGCTCGCCTAAGCTCTCTTTCCCCAGATCCTTGACCTCCATTAGCCCCCCACACCCAGTTTGCTCATGTAGATCTCATCCATTTCTCTGTCACTGAGTGTTCCCGGCATCTGTCCTGGGATCCTCTTGACTAGGTAGCCTCCCTGGAGCTGTGAGTTGAAGTCTGGTTATCTGTCCTTTGCTTTACATCTAGTAACCACTTATGAGTGAGTACATACCATGTTTGTCTTTCTGAGTCTGGTTACCTCACTCAGGATGATATTTTCTAGTTCCATCCATTTGCATGCAAACCTCACGATGCCATTGTTTTTCTCAGCTAAGTAGTACTCCATTGTGTAATTGTACCATTTTCTTTATCCATTCTTCAGTTGAAGGGCATCTTGGTTGTTTCCAGGTTCTGGCAATTACAAATAATGCTGCTATGAACATAGTTGAGCATATGTCCTTGTGGTATGATTGAGCATTCCTTGGGTATATGCCCAAGAGTGGTATGGCTGGGTCTTGAGGGAGATTGATTCCCAATTTTCTGAGAAACCGCCATACTGATTTCCAAAGTGGATGTACAAGTATACACTCCCACCAATAGTGGAGGAGTGTTCCCTTTGCTCCACATCCTCTCCAACATAAGCTGTCTTCAGTGTTTTTTTTATCTTAGCCATTCTGACAGATGTAAGATGGTGTCTCAGAGTCATTTTGATTTGCATTTCACTGATGACTAAGGATGTCGAGCATTTCCTTAAATGTCTTTCAGCCATTTGAGCTTCTTCTGTTGAGAATTCTCTGTTAAGCTCCTTAGCCCATTTTTTAATTGGATTGTTCAGTAGTTTGATGTCTAGTTTCTTGAGTTCTTTATATATTCTGGATATCAGCCCTCTGTCAGATGAGGGGTTGTTAAAGATCTTTTCCCATTCTGTAGGCTGTCATTTTGTCTTATTGACCATGTCCTTTACCCTACAAAAGCTTCTCAGTTTCAAGAGTTCCCATTTATTAATTGTTGCTCTCAGTGTCTGTGCTACTGGTGTTATATTAGGAAGTGATCTCTGGTGCCAATGTGTTCAAGACTATTTCCTACTTTCTCTTCTATCAGGTTCAGAGTAACTGGATTTATGTTGAGGTCTTTGATTCACTTGGACTTGAGTTTTGTGCATGGTGACAGATATGGATCTATTTGCAGTCTTCTGCATGTTGACATCCAGTTATGCCAGCACCATTTGTTGAAGATGCTTTCCTTTTTCCATTGTACACTTTTGTCTTCTTTGTCAAAAATTAGGTGTTCATACATGTGCGGATTAATGTCAGGGTCTTCAGTTTGATTACATTGGTCTACATGTCAGTTTTTGTGCCAATACCAAACTGTTTTTATTACTGTAGCTCTATAGTAGAGCTTGCAGTCAGGGATGGTGATGCCTCCAGAGGTTATTTTATGGTACAGGATTCTTTTGGCTATCCTGGGTTTTTTGTTTTTCCATATGAAGTTGAGTATTGATCATTCCAGGTCTGTGAGGAAATGTGATGGGATTTTGATGGGGATTGCATTGAATCTGTAGATTGCTTTTGGTAAGATTGCTATTTTTACTATGTTAATACTACCTATCCATGAGCACAGGAGATCTTTCCATTTTCTGATATTTTCTTCAATTTCTTTCTTCAGAGAATTACAGTTCTTGTCATTACAGTAACTTGCTTAGTTAGAGTTACCCCAAGGTAATTTATATTATTTGTGGCTATTGTAAAGGGTGATGTTTCTCTGGTTTCTTTCTAAGCCCATTTGTCATTTGTATATAGAAGGGATACCGATTTTTTTTTAGTTAATCTTGTATCCTGCCACATTACTGAAGGTGTTTATCTGATGGAGGAGTTCTCTGGTCAAATTTTTGGGGCCACTTATGCATACTATCTTGTCATCTGCAAATAGTGAACATTTGACTTCTTCTTTTCCAATTTGTATCCCCTTGATCTCCTTTTTGTTGATGTATTGCTCTAGCTAGAACTTGAAGTACTATATTGAATAAATATGTGGAGAGCTGACAGCCTTGTCTTGTTCCTGATTTTAGTGGAATCACTTGGAGTTTCTCTCCATTTAATTTGATGTTGGCTGTTGGCTTGCTGTAAATTGCTTTTATTATATTTAGGTATGTCCCCTGTATTCCTGATCTCTCCAAGACCTTTATCATGAAGGGGTGTTGGATTTTGTCAAAGGCTTTTCAGCATCTAATGAAATGATCATGTGGTTTTTTCTTTCAGTTTGTTTACATGGTGTATTACCTTGACAGACTTTTGTATGTTGAACCAACCTTGCATCTCTGGGATGAAGCCTACTTGATCATGGTGGATAATTGTTTTGATGTGTTCTTGGAGTCTGTTTGCCATATATTTTATTGAGTATTTTTGCCTCAATATTCATGAGCAAGGTTGGTCTATAATTCTCTTTCTTTGTTGCATCTTTGTTTGGCTTGGGAATCAGAGTAACTGTTGCCTCATAGAAGGAGTTTGGTAATGTTCCTTCTGTGTTTATTGTGTGGAACAATTTAAAGAGTATTGGTATTAGCTCTTCTTAGAAGATCTGGTAGAATTCTGCATTGAAACCATCTGGTCCTGGGCTTTTTTTTTTTTTTTTTTTTTTTGGTTGGGAGACTTTTAATGACTGTTTCTATTTCCTTAGGGGTTATTGGTCTATTTAAATAGTTTATCTTGTCTTGATTTAACTTAGGTATGTGGTACTTATCCAGAAAATTGTCCATTTCTTTCAGATTTTCCAATTTTGTGGAGTACAGGTTTTTGAAATATGACCTGATGATTCTCTGGATTTCCTCATTGTCAGTTGTTATGTCTCCCTTTTCATTTCTGATTTTGTAATTTTGATGCTCTCTCTCTCTCTCTCTGCCTTTTGGTTAGTCTGGATAAGGGCTTGTCTATCTTGTTGATTTTCTCAAACAACCAACTCTTCGTTTCATTGATTCTTTGCATTGTTCTCTTTATTTCTGTTTTATTGATTTCAGCTCTAAATTTGATTATTTCCTGGCATCTATTCCTCCTGGGTGACTTTCCTTCTTCTTGTTCTAGAGTTTTCAGTTGTACTGTTAAGTCACTAGTGTGAGATTTCTCCATCTTCTTTATGTGAGCATTTAGTGCTATGAATTTTCCTCTTAGCACTGCTGTCATAGTGTCCCATAAGTTTGGGTATGTAGTACATTCATTTTCATTGATCTCAAGGAAGTCTTTAATTTCTTTCTTTATTTCTTCCTTGACCCCTTGGTGATTCAGTTGAGCTTTTTCAGTTTCCATGAGATTGTAGGCTTTCTGTAATTTTTGTTGGTGTTGAAATCTAACTTTAAACCATGGTGGTCTGATAGAATACAGGAGGTTATTCCAATTTTTTTTGTATCTGTTGAGATTTGCTTTGTGAACGAGTATGTGGCCGTTTTTAGGGAAGATTTCATAGGGTTCTGAGAAGAAGGTATATTCTTTTTTGTTAGGGTGGAATGTTCTATAGATATCAATTAAGTACATTTCAGTCATAACATCAGTTAAGCCCTTTATTTCTCCATTAAGCTTCGATTTGGCAGATCTGTCTAGTGGTGAGAGTGGGGTGTTGAAGTCTTCCACTATTAATGTGTGTGATTTTATGTGTGATTTAAGCATTAGTGATGTTTCTTTTACGTATGTGAGTGCGCTTGTATTTGGGGCATAAATGTTTAGATTTGAAATTTCATCTTGGTGGATTTTTCCTCTGATAAGTATGTAATGTCCTTCTTGATCTCTTTTCAAAATCAATAAATTTTTAAAGACTATTTTTAAGATTCAAATCATAGCACTCAGTAAACAATACAATGTGGTGTTGACACAGGGGTAGACTTACTCCTGGAGGAAATCATTTGGCTGCATTTCTGTAGGAAATTTGGCAGAAAAAGAAAAGTATTGTGGAACAATTTTGTCAACACTGTGAAGATGTGTTGCTCTCATTGGTTTAATAAAGAGCTAAATGGCAAATAGCTAGGAAGGAACAGATTTAGGGGGAGACACAGACAGAGAGAACTATGTGAACAAGAAGGACAGACTCCCCAGGAGACTCAGGGACAAGCAAAATGAACATGCCTTGGTGAAAAAAGTACTGAGATGTGGTAGAGCATAGATACGATATGGGTTAATTGTAATGGTAAAAGCTAGTTTGTAATAGGCCTAAGCTTTCAGTGAGCATTTATAATAAATATGAAGTCTCTGTGTGGTTATTTGGGAGTTGGACTGTGGAACAGAATATTCTTCCTACAAGTGGCACCCAATACCAGGAACCTACATTCGCATAAGGCCTGAAAAAGCTTTAAGAAAAGAATCAGCAAAAGGAGTCATAGCCAGTTACCTGATGCTCTCAGGTAGGATCACAGTGAGCTGCAAAGAGATGTATGGCTCTTTTAAGAGGCGCTCCCTATGAGCACTTAAATGAGCTTCCTCAGCAGCAGGAAGCATGCAACTGGGTGGCATGGGAATAGGTTGAAATGGCTACAGCAGCATGGACCCAGAAACTTCCCAGAGCTGGGACAATAACTGTAGCTCCTACCAGTTTCTCTACTATGATGCTGGGCTCTCAGGAAACAGAGGAGAGTGGAGCTGCCAGCATCATGCACAAGATGAACCCCACCAGCGGCTGACAAGGCATTTGAAGATTTGTCTACTGATGCTCAATAAAGGCAGATTCTGAATTAAGAAACCTGTAAACAGGTTGCCATTAAAAATGTACATAGGCTTGAAAAGGAAAGGAGACAGTGTGGTGACAGTCATAGTGAAAAAGAATAGTTGAAAAATAACAAAATAAAATCTTTATAGAGAGAAGGAAAATAATAAAATGAATAAGCCACATAAATATGGAAAATTCACAGGAGTCTGGATCCTACATGGTGTTGTATTGACTTTAACTTGTTGGATTGCTGATAAACAATGGATAGGTGTTGAGAGATGTTGGATTTTGGAAGATGCTGGATTAAACCAACCTATAAACCCTAAATGTGTCTTGACTTCAAAATGGAAGTCCAAAAAAGAAGTTGCTTTGGAGAGGAGTTAATGCTTTTGTTCCCACAGAAAACAAAAGGCTGTGGATTCATTCAGGGTTGGAGAAGATCAGGTTAGATCAGGGGACACTCCTTGAAAAATCTGGCTAGAGACATAAAGAAATAAACCTAAATGGAGGGTAACATGTGTTTTACATGCTCAAAGATAAAAGAAAAAACCATCGTTGACTGACTTGTGTACAACACACAGTCTATACTTGTATTAATGCAGATTTGTATGGTACCTTTGAATGTTTAAATATTTTAAGAAAAGGGGAACCAGACACCAATAAAAAAACATGACCCAGGTGATTCAGCATCTCAGAGCACCTCTGTAGAAGTTTTCCCAGAGTTCTGCATCCAAAACAGCTTCAAGCCTTTGGCTGAGATACTCCAACCTCACTAACTACTCCAGCCAGGACTTCACCATTATCCTGATTTTCCCAGGATTCCCCAAAGATACCAGCACCCCAGAAAACAGGAAACAGTCTAAAGAATAGCACCCTTATTCCTAAGAGTTAGGTCGAGTGTTGATTTTGTTTACTTGGTGGGTTATGCATGTTTCTGATCATTTAGAAGAGTTTGGATACAAGTTGTTACTGGTCATGGTCAGGAAGAAAGCTAAACAAAGAATTAGATTCCAGGATCTCTGTCTGAAGGGAAAAAAGGGATAAAGTATAAAAATGATGAGAAAAAAACAATGGATTGTTGAGTCTACTTTTGAACAACCATTAATCTCAAATATTTACACTGGAATAGGTTTTTGTATATTGTTAAATATTTAAGGGTATTTTTGTTAGAACATACTCTACATATGTTTCTATTCTTTAAGGTTTTGTATATGTGCAGCGTTTTTAACTGAACTTCCAGGGAAATGAATCTCTAACTTCACTAATAATAAACTGAAGCGAATTAAAAAAAAAAAAAAAAAAACTAACCCACAGATGCGGCTTCCATAACAAAAGCAGGTGGGCAAGCTGAGCAAAGCCTAAATACACTAGCTAAAGTGAGCTGTCTGCTGAAGTTCATCATCCCTTCTCAAATCCTCCCTACAGAAGCAGGAGAGAGAGGCACAGAGCATGAAGAGATGGATAGCTCAATCCCCCGACGACTTCCAACCCCTAGGAATGACAAAGACTTCAGTGGGTGAGACTGGCCTGGAACACTGTAGACCAGGCTGACCTGGAATTCACAGAGATCTGCCTGCCTCTGCCTCCAGATCTGCTGGGATTAAAGGTGTGAACCTCCATCACCTGGCTCCAATACAGAGATTGTAAATGGTGGAAATACTTTAGTTTTAAATCAATAATTAAAGGACTGTGAGGACAGGAAGACCATCTGACTTTGGTGGCAGGATATGCTGGACCATAGTTAAGGATGAAGATGCCATGGTACTGGAGTGATGTTGAAACACTGTATCTGCCATAGGGCATTCAGTTACTCCATGTAGCCATCAACAATGAGCTGATGCTCAGCTACTATGTCTTCAAGTTCATCTGCAGTAAACTGGGTGAAGCTCTAATTCTTTGAGGTCTGCATCGTCTGGTGCCCAGAGAGCTTGAACTTGGCTCTACAGACGGCCTGAATCACATATTTCTTATTCTGCAGCTTTCTACACAGGGAAATTTTGACCTTGCCATTGTGAAGCCTGGTCAGAGTACCCTGGGCACAGTGCCTAAAGGCACCACCATGCCAGCCTAGACGTGGGGTTAGCACAGAGATTGGAGACATCCCCAACTGCCAGGAAATTGTCTCCAAGGTCCGTCCCTTACGACCACTATTATAGACAACAGGCTACATGAACTACCAAGTTAGCTGCTCCTTGTAACCATTGCACACCTGGCCCCCACGGGGTTGCTATTCTTTGGAGATCGTCTCCCTCGGTATCCCACAGTGGCCTTGAACTCACTGCCTCAACTTGATGAATGCTGTGACTGAAAAGTTCGAACCACTATTCACAGCAAAAGTGAATAGGTCTTCCCCGCACCTAATGCTGTCCTCCAAAGAATGTAATTCTCTGTACACAGGAAAAGATAAGTCACAATTTATTGTTAGGAGCAACAAAAATTAATCATTCTAATTTGAAAGGCAATTTTGTATTTTGATAAACACCTAGGTCCTGTGTGGTGGCACATGCCTGTAATCCCAACACTCAGGAGGCAGGAGCAGGTACATCTCTGGAAGTTGCCAGCCAGCCAGGGCTAGGTTACCTAGTGATACAGTTTAAAAACAAAACAAACAACAATAACAAATGCTGGATGTAATGGCACAGGCCTGTACTCCCAGCATTAAGTAAGATGAAGCAGGAAGTTCAGGAGTTCAAGGCCAGTGTGGACCACATAGAAACACTCTGTCTCAAAACTAAAGCCACTTAACTGTATACAGCTAGCTTCTGGTCTTGAAAAGTCAATGAAAACATAAAACTTCATAGCAAACAATCATCACTAATTTTTCAAACCTCAGTAAGATACCATGTGTGTAAAATATGTTTTTATTAGTAATCCATTGTTTCCTGATGCCAATATCATTAAATTAAAAAGCAGCACAGTGTGATGGAGATCCCCTTCTTGTTTCTGAGACAGGGTTTCTCTCTATAGTCCCGACTCACCTGGACCTCACTATGTAGACCAGGCTGGCCTAGAACTCACAGAGATCCTCCTGCCTCTGCCTCCCAAGTGCTGGGATTAAAGGTGTGCACCACCACGACTGGCTAGTAACACACACCTTGAATCCCAGCATTTGGAAGGCAGAGGCAGGCAGATCTCCCTGAGTTCAAGACCAGCCAAGCTACAGACTGAGTCTCTCAACAAATTGAAAGCAATCCTGCTTTGAGTTGTAGGGTATTGGCCAGAGAAGACTGTCCAGAAAATGGGTTTAAGCCAATAGAAAGGCTTTATTAGCCTGCCAGCAAGTTCACTGGGTGTTGGGAATCCCAGGGCAGCTCCGGGCCTTTCTCAGGGTAAAGCTTTTAGGCACAAACCCCATGTGATGGGTTAGTATACTTCAGTTAGCAAGATCAGTTAGGCCTGGAGAGATGGCTCAGGGCTTAAGGTCACTGGTTACTCTTTCAAAGGTCCTGAGTTCAATTCCCAGCAACCACATGGTAGGTCTCAGCCATCAATAACATGATCTGGTTCTCTTTTCTGGTCTACACGCACACTTGTAGGAAGAACACTGCATACATAGTAAACAAAAGTGTTTGGTTTTTTTTTTTTTTAAAACAGTTCACTAGAAGCAGAACTACAGAAGCCAAAAGCAAGGTTAGTCCATTTAGAGACTCCCCAGAACTATTGACTTTGGTGGATTAGGTCTTTGTTTTCATGATGGGGGTGGTTTTGTCTACATGCTGAGGTATACAGCCTGAATGGTATTTCCATCATGGAGTCAGTTGTGCTAAGGACTGGGGGGTCTACTAAGTCTGGGGTCCAGTTACACTTTGAGCATGATAAAATCATAAAATTTAACTAGTTTTCTGAGTGTGGTAGTGGGCCCTTTTAATTCCAAATATTTAGGAAATTAAGGTGTTAGGATCACATGAGCCGATTACATTGGAAGCCAGTCTGGGAATAAAAGCAAAGCCCTGTCTCAAGAAATAACCAGAGGAGGTGGAACACAGTTACTGCAACATATAGACAGTATTTTTCTTTCTCATTATTAAATTTTTAACAGTATGTTTTCATCTTGAGACTAGTTTTAAAATATCAGGGTTTTGGGAGGTTTTTTTGTTTTTTGCATTTGTTTGTTTGTTTGTTTTGGATTTGGGTTTTTTTGCCAGAATTGACACGATGTATGTTTAGGTTGTTTGTATAAAATGGAATGTTGTACATATGTTTTAACTGAATATGTCCACGGAGTTGGATAATTTATATCCACTTTTGTTAGATACAGATTTCTACGGAGGTGATTTTTCTAGAGGGAATGTTATCTTACTTGAAGATGACCTCAAAATATCTAAGTAGCCCGGACTAGTCTTCAGCCCATGATTCCCCTGCCTCAGCATTCCAAACACCACCACCATATTCATTTCTGCATCATTTAAATTCCCTTCATTTCAATACATTTAGTAAATGTTCTAAAATAGAGAGCTGGGCAGACAGCTCAGTTGGGAAACAGTTTGCCCCACAAGCTTGAGGTTGATGATGATCCCCCAGCATATAAAGCTACACATGTTGGTATGTGCTCGTAATCCTACTGCTGAGGAGATGCCCACAGGAGGATTCCTGAGGCTCACTAGCCAGCCAGCATAGTCTAATAGCTAATTTTCAGGTGCAGGCGAGGGTGATACTGTCCCCCAAAAAAGGTATCCAGCTGCTGAGGTAAAATACCTGAGGTTGACCTCTGACCTCCATACACCATGCCCCCACACAAATACCGGCATCCCCCTCAAAAAATAAAACAAGAGTATGGGCTTGGGAGATGGCTCAGTGGGTTAGGGCACTTGCTATAAAAGCATGAAAACCTGAGTTCAAATCCCCAGAACCTATGTGAAAAGTCAGACATTGCTGTCTGAGTCTGTAAACCCCATTGGGGGACAGAGAGAGATCCCAGAAGTCACCGGCCAGCCAGTCCAGTCACAACAGCTAGCTTCTGCTTTAGTGAGAAATCTTGTCTTAAAGAATAAGATCAAAAGTGATGAACAAGGTAGCCTATGTATACCTTTGGCCTAAAGCTCTTCTACTTACACACATACACACACTAGCTGTAGATCAAACTTTCAAGAATTTGGGGGATGTTTAAAATTGATGGGCTGGAGAGATGGTTTAATAGTTAAGAGAAATTGGGGCTTTGGCAGAGGACCAGAGTTTGGGTCCCAGCACCTCTATCAGGTGGCTCACTAACATTTCTAACTACACTTTGAAGATCTTCAGCACCTTCATTTGGACTCTTAGGACACTTGCCGACAGTTAGCATTCAGTCACAGAGGTGTACATGCACACACATAAAAATCAATAAATTTTTAAAGAATATCTTTAAGATTTAAATCATAGCACACAGTAAACAATACACCGTGGTGTTGACACAGGGATAGACTTACTTCTGGGAGAAATCATTTGGCTGCATTTCTGTGGGCAATTTGGTAGAAAAAGAAAAGTGTTGTGGAACAATTTTTTTTCTACACTGTGAAGATGTGTTGCTCTCATTGGTTTAATAAAGTGCTAAAAGGCCACTAGCTAGGCAGGAGAAAATTTAGGCAGGAGAGCCAGACAGAGAGAAGGCTGGGAAGAAGAAGGGCAGAGTCCCCAGGAGACTCAGGGAGAAGCAAAATGAACATGCCTTGGTGAAATAAGGTACTTCCAGGTGATGGAACGTAGATAAGAAATCTGGTTTAATTTCAATGGTAAGAGATAGTAACAAACCTAAACTTTTGGCAGAGCATTTATAATTAGTAATAAGTGTCTGTGTGGTTAGTTAGGGGTTGGCTGGTGGGACAGAATATTCTGCTTACAGCAAAGTATTTACAAGTAGCATCAGCCCAATTGAACATCTAGAGTATTTCTGCCAAAGAAATGAGAAGTTATGTTCACACAAACCTCATGCACAAATGCTTATGGCAGCTCTATTAATAACTCCTCTTACCTGGAAACAAACCAAATGCTCTTCAGTGGGTAACTGGATAAACAAACTGTACTACAAATGTAGGGTATAATAAAAGTAATGAAATATTGATATGCTCAACAACTTGGATGACACCCAATGGATAAAGAAATTCAGTGAAATTGAGCCAAGGGAAACAGTCTCAAAAGATAAGAGACTGTGTTATTTCATTTCTATGCCTTTCTTGGAAAGAAAAAGCAGAGTGGTGAAGAACTGCAGAGGCTTGGGACCGAGAAGAAAGTATAGTGTCAGAGAGAAAACATAATGGAGATTTTAGGCTGAGGAATCCTTTCTGAATCATTGTACTGCCAGTTACATGAATCCACGCATGTAGTAAACTTCATAAAATTCAAAATGAATTCGGTAGGATTTTAATTACATTTGTTCACTCACTTTCTCCTTTTGTTTAAAAAAATCTTATTTATTTCTTAACAATTTCATACAGGTAAAGCACGGATCTTGATCATATCTATCCCAGTCTTCTGCCCTCTTGCTCCTTCCGGTCATCCCCAATACGTATTTGTGTTTTAATTTTCTCCAATCAAGCACATAAGAATCCTTGTTTTCTCTAAAACTGTTTTTGCTGCAGGTGTTTCTATGCCTAGAGATTAGTTTTGTTTACTTCTGAACCATTCATTCATTTGTTTCCAAGCTATTTGTAAAGAATCTTACCACATTGCCTCTTCTGCATGTAGATGTTTTTCTGGGTCTGTCGTAGCCCCGGCTGTTGAAATAGCACGTTCAGCTTGTGCATTTTCTGTTGATGTATGATCAGGCTGTTTTCATATTTTTTTCTATTACAAGCAGTTTTAGGTCATGAAGATTCCTGTATTTCTCCTAGGTTTTAATGTATGGGCAAGAATGCTAGGGGCTAGGGATGTAATTCATTGTTCAGAGTGCTTTGCCTGGCATGCTTAAGGCCCTGGAATCAATCCCCAATATCACACACACACACAAAGAATGTTCACCTTCGCTAAATTAGGACAGACGAAAAGTAAATCAAACACTGCCTAGCCATCATGTAGAAAGATAAACAATGTGATGATGAATTCAGTTGTGAGAATCATTTGAGAGCACATGAGCCACTCCTTGGATACATTACGCAAATGTCAACCTAGCGGCTCTTGTAATGACAGCTCACGGCTCTCATGACTGTGTGTGGGTCAAAGTAAACAATGCGGCAATAAACTCATTGACATAACCTCAGAGTTCCCGTGATTAGACACGAGGACCAAGAAGAAAAGGCATGTGACCCTAGCAGCTGGTTTCACCAGAAAGCTATAGAGATGACCTCCCATGCCAGGCCTATGGTAGCTTAAGCACTTACTCTCCCTGGTTACCCTGGGCAGCCAGGGTACCTCTAACTATGCCTCTGTTGATCTAAGTCAGCCCTTCCCCCATTGACTCCGACCTGCTCCTTCTGATCTTGGGCCAAATCTGTTCTCCCATGGCTTCAGCTGTCTCCTCCCCATGAACACACCCTGCAGACAGAGAGTGTCGTTATCCCCAATGAACAGGTGAGGAGACAGCATCCTGTAGATGGCAGGACCTAGGCCTGCAACTGCATTTAAGGTCTGGGCATGAGATCCTGCTTACCAATAGCCAGGCATCCCCCAAGCCATGTGCAGATTTCTTGTTTTTGTTTTGGAAATGGGAGAGTTTAAGTGGGGTCTCATTCCCTAGGGTAAGCTGGCCCTGAGCTTGTGGCAGTCCTCCTACCTCAGCCTCCAGAGTGCTGAGATTACAGGTATGTGCCATCACACCCAGATCATGCAGAAATCTTCTGATGTCTCCACTCTGAAGAGCCCTACTGGCCTGCATGTCCATCCAACACCAGGCTGGGGCTCAAGATGGTGGCCTTTTTATTACCATCAGGCTTTACTCAGTACATTCAGGATCCAGGTATGCACTCTCTAGACTGCTCACAGAGCCATTACAGGGAAAGAAAAAAATAACACATATTTCTCTTTTACCTCCTTTTTGGGATGGGAGATAAAACTGAATCTCATGTAGCCCAGGCTTGCCTCCAACTTGCTATGAAGCTGTGGGTGACCTTGAACTCCTGATCCTCCTGTTACCACCTCCCAAGTCATGGGTAGAATTACAGGCCTGGGCTACCACACCTGGATCAAAAAGTAAAAGATAGTAACAACAGTAATAAACTTTAAATGAAAAAAAAAGACTCAAAATATGAACTTTTCCTTTAGGAACAGAAATGAGCTTCTATAGGAGGAAGAAGAACACAAGGATGAGGAGGAAGAGGAAGGCATATGCAAAAGACACACACACACACACACACACACACACACACACACACACACACACACTAGCACCAACTGGAACCTGATCCCTTCAGGAACAAGACAGGCCAAGGCTACCCACACCTATCCACATGCAGCAGGCTCCAAGAAACATCCTGGCCTCTGCTCAGGAACCCAGAGGACTGCAACCCCAACCAGGAGTGCCTGTTTAAGACTGAGGCTGACCTGCCTCAACTGAATGTACCAGGCTCTGCTGACTCCCCGGGGGAGACCTTGCCTTGGAGGAGGTGGGAACGGGGGGGGGGGGTTGTGGGGGGAAGGCTGGGGGGGAGGAAGGAGGACAGGGGAATCCGTGGTTGATATGTAAAACGAATAGAAAATCTCTTAATAAAAAGAAAAGAAAAAAAATAAGACTGAGGCTGACTGGCCCTGGGCTCCCCAACTCCAAGAAGGAGCAAGCCTGGGAATCTAGAGTGGCAGACATCAGGCTAGAGGCCCCATCAGCTAGAAGTCATGATGTCAGACAACAGCAGCCCTTCAAAATCTGAGGCCAACAACCTTGTGCTTGCCTCTCATTGGCCCTGTAGGAGTCTGAGACACTGCCCTCCAATGCTCAGGTAAGGGTCTCAAGACCATCCCCATTTTCTAGATCCACCTAGTTGAGTGAACCCAGAGTGTTGTTATAAGATGGGAGGGTCAGTGAGATGGCTCATCAGGTAAAAATGCTGACTTCCAAAAGCTGACTACCAGAATTCAATCCCCCAAGACCCACAAGGAGAGAACGGACTCCCAAGGGTGTCGTCTGGTCTCCACAAATTGTCTTCTGGCCTCCACACATGTAATATGACATATATAAGCCCCCCCCCCACACACACACACCATTTTGGTACAAACTGCATTGCTGTGTGGTAGAAAATCCCCAGGCAAAAGAAAAAAAGACAAATTGTCCTAACCCTGATTGAGGAGCCAATCAGTTCTATCCACCCGACTCACATTGTTTGGGGATGTTGGAGCTGTGGGTGGAGTTACCATGGCAGGTGCAGCTCAGAAGGATGTGAGATCTAAGAGAAGCAAAGACAGGCCGTGGAGCAATCATAGCTCCCAGAGGGGACGGTCTTGGAGTACCGTCCATCCATGCCCATCCCAGAAGAGATACTACCTCACATCCATCCCTCCTACAGCCAGTGGCCCAAGGCCCACCTTTTCCCTGTCTAAGTGCCTACAAAGGCATGAGGGTTACTCTCCCTCTTCTCCTTCTGGCCTCTGCTCTCCCTGAAACAAGACTAACCAAGTGGTTACTGGTTGGCCAGAGGAGTTCAACAGAAGCTCTGGACACCCTAGGCCTGAGCTAAGGTTTTCTGAGAACCCACGAGTTCCCTGTTCCTGCGGAAGAGTCTGGATGCCATCTATAGTTTGTTTGTTTGTTTTTGAGACAGTCTCAAGTATCCTAGGTTGGCCTTGAATTCACTAAGTAACCAAGGATGGCCTCGAACTTCTGATCCTTCTGACCCCACTCTCCTAATGGTATTGCAGTCATGTGCCACCATCTCACATTTTGAAACTTCCTTAATGTTTTAGGAACATATATTAACTATCTGTGATAATGAGTTTCATTATCACATTTTCATACCTGTACGTAATGACGTATCACACACACACACACACACACACACACACACACACACACACACACATATCATCCCCCTTACCATCTCGTCCCACACCCACTGGTCTCCTTCCTCTTCCTAACTAGGTCCCACTTCTCTCATAACTTGCTTTTGTGATCCAATGAATTTACTTGGGGCTGCTTGCAGAAGCACGGGCGAGGGTTCGTTTACAGGAGCATGGGCACCTTAGTAAGTGGCCACACAGCTAAAGAAAATGCCTCTCCCTCCCCACCAACCGTGAACTGCGTATACATCCTCACGGAGGAGTAGGGCTCCACGAGCCCCTCCCCATCCCATGACAAGACGCTGCCAAGTTCTGGGACTGTATACCCCCATGCAATCTGTTTTTAAACGATCCTCCTCAAATGGTGCACATGGACAAGATGACCAAAGCTGAGGGCAGCTCTGCTAAGACACTCACAAAGTTCTGCTATGCCTGAACTTACGCAGGGGCCAAGGGGCTGGGAGGGTGGCTGTAGTCTAGATCTTAAGTTCACAGTTCCTCCGCATCTCTCTGCCAGCATCAGGGTCTTTCTCCAGTTAGCCATCTAATCCTACGTTTTTGTAGCATGACTAGCTTTCCGGCAATGTTCCTTTTTTAATTAATTAAAATTGTAATTAGAGTTCATTTAATTACTCTCATCCTGCTGCTACCTCCGCCCTCATCCCATCCCTGTTTGGAAATGAGTGTGGCAATCTGGATTGGATAAATCTTTTGTAACAGAGGGCTGTGTTGTGCATTATAAAATATTTGATAGCATCCCTGACATACCCTAGTTCTGACACCCAAAACTGTCTTATAGGGACAAAATTGCCCACAGTTGAGAATCCCAGCTCTAGTGTCAAAATGTGTTTCTCTTAACGAATGTTCATGCACGCACCCTCATCTGGTTATTCATCTGAAGCTTGAGCCATGGTTGAAGTAGGAACCCCTTATAGAGAAGGCACAATAGAGCTGTGTGTAATCATTATTCACAGGTATTGCTTGTGCTCACAAGGGCTCAAGTCTCCGTGATGGACATGTACACTGGTTCTTCATTCTTGAGCTGTGGAAGAGGGGTTCCTGCAGTGTGGAGACATGAACAAGGTATGCTTGGATCAGAGAAGTGGGGGACAGAGGCAGTAGAGACACCTAGGTATGCTGTTCATGTTCTCAGCTGCGTCTCTGCTGGTGGTCCTGGAGCCGAGCACGTAAGTCCAGGAGTTTTTCTGGAAGCTAGGTCCTACTCCCCATCTGGCTGCTAATTTAGGTGAGAAAGCAACACAGGAGCAGAACTTTTAGGGCCCTGAGTTTCCAAGGTTTTTTTGTTGTTGTTCTGGCCCTTTTCCTGCAAGGTAATTAGAAAGGCCAAAGAAGACAGGTGAGCGCTGACCTTTTTCTAGACAACAGTCTGGGGGTGCTCATTAGCTCTGTTACAGGAAGCCAATTTATGGTAATGGGGCCATTAGTACTGATTCCACCATCCATCTAGCTTTCCCCCACTTATTAAACTGAGGTTTTTAATCTTTTCAAATGTCAGTTACTTCCTATAGATTTTCAGGGTCGAAATTCAGCCATGGAGTTCCATTCCTAATTTATTTTTGGTTCCAGTCAGCTACTTGCTCTGAAAGTAGCCTGCTTTGTTGTCCAAGCCTGAGGTTAGCCTGCCATTCTAAAGAGCTGATAGGATAGGGCAGCAAGAAGGCTGAGTCCCAGCTTCTAGCCCTTGTCTGGTTCTTCCTACAGTCTCCTCCTTGGTGTTCTCTTGCTTTGAGCTGCCTTCTCTAATGTGTAGATCCCACCACTTAAACAGGTGATTAGCATGCGTTCGGGAGTCATGATTTACATTTAAAATGTTCTGGGGAGAGCTGGAGAGGTGTTTCAGCAGTTAAAAGCACTTGCTCTCACAGAGGCCCTGGGTTCCATTCTCAGCACCCAGATGGTGACTCACAACCATCTATGACTCCAGTTCCAAGGGATCCTATGCTCTCTTCTGACCTCTGTGGGTACCAAACATGCACGTGGTACACAAACACTCATAACACAAAATAAATGAATGGTTTTTTAAAATTCAATTGTTGGGGTCTGAAGAGATGGTTCTGTGCTTAAGAACACTTGCTGTGCAGCCATGACACCTGAGTTAGATTGTCAGCATCCACATATGGTCTGATCTTGTGTATACCCTGCACTAAGGAGGGTTAAGACAGGAGAATCACAGGGGCTTTCTGGCTGCCAGCAAAGCCTAAAAATGTAAGCTTGAGGTTCAGCGAGAGAGCGTGCCTCAAAAAAATAAGGTAGAGAGCAATAGAGGACAACACTGTCCCCTGACCTCCATAAATTCATGCACACATACGCACACAATAAAACAATAAATTGTTGAGCTTTAAAATAATTTTTCACCCTGTGAGTTCGAGGCCAGCCTAATCTACAGAGAGAGTTCCAGGACAGCTAGGACTGTTACACAGAGAAACCTTGTCTCAAAAAACCAAAAAAAAATTTTTTTCAAATAAAAAATGTAAAAAAAAAAAAAAAGACTGACCCTTCTCTGTGTCCTCTGAAGCCTTCCCTGTTTGGGAGATAAGTTGCACCCTTCTAGCAAAAGTGGACATCACTATAATGTGGGATGTTCAGGGCTAAATGATGTCCTATGGCACTACAACCCCACTGTGGGACCACAACCACCATGGGGCTTCCCTGAGGAAAAGAAAGGAAGGTCAGATGTGGAGCTGGCCTCCCCCTGGACCGGAGCCACCCTGAATGGGAAACAGAGGAGTTGTAAGATGGAGGCAGATGCCAGCTAGGCTGAAAACTAGGACAGATAGAACAAGGACCATTATGAGATGCAGATGCTGGGCAAGGAAGAGAAGGGAAGGGATGGCCAGGAAAGCCAACAGCAGACTGTGCTGAAGCCTGATGAGAACACAGAGCTCCAGAGCCTTGGTTTCTCCATCTGTTACCTGGTGGTCAAAGTAGACTCTGCACGCTTGTGCTTGGCTCATGACAAGTGCTCGGCCACACCTGGGGCAGAGGAAGGGTGGGGGAAATACTCACCATGTTATTACCACCAGAATCACTCCCTGTCAATTGGCTGTGCCATGTTGTCCTCTCCAGGTTCTGCTCTCTACTTGGCCATGATTGGCTCCAAATACCGAGGACGAGAACATGAGCCAAGGACTACAGGATGCATCTACAGCTTGGGAAGGAAAGATGGTAAGTGCTCCCCCTAGAGTAGTGGCTCTCAACCTTCCTAATGCTGTGACCCTTTAATCCAGTTCCTCATGCTGTGATGACCCCCAACCATAAAGTATTTTCATTGCTACTTCATAGCTGTAATTTTGCTA
Source organism: Peromyscus eremicus (assembly GCF_949786415.1). NCBI lineage: Eukaryota > Metazoa > Chordata > Mammalia > Rodentia > Cricetidae > Peromyscus > Peromyscus eremicus. Next base: position 11,660,380 of record NC_081439.1, on the reverse strand, counting down.
CTGTTATGAATTGTAATGTAAATATCTGATATGCAGGATATCTGGTATGTGACACACACACCCCAAAGTGGTCATGACCCACAGGTTGAGAACCGCTGTCCTAGATCCTCCTGAAGGACCAGCCTACAAACCTGAGAGACCTCTGACTGTTAGAGTAAACCTTGACCAAACTCTGTCAGGCCCTGACCAACACCCTGTGTGGAAACTCCAGCCCCTTCCCATCACTGCTATTGCACTCAATCACCCGCTGTCACCCACATCCCAGTAGCCAGGGCAAGGCAGTTGCTAGAGATAAAATTGCCTTGTCTGCCGGGCGTTGGTGGCGCACGCCTTTAATCCCAGCTCTCCGGAGGCAGAGCCAGGCGGATCTCTGTGAGTTCGAGGCCAGCCTGGACAACCAAGTGAGTCCCAGGAAAGGCGCAAAGCTACACAGAGAAACCCTGTCTCAAAAAAAACAAAAAAAAAAAAATTGCCTTGTCTGGACAACCAGCTCCATGAAGGGTAAACTGCAGGCTTTCATGTGGCTCCAGCAGTCGCGTTTAATTTCCCATTCTCCAAAGCTCCTAAAGAAACCCCAAGCACTCCACTCCCTTCCCCTTCAGCTGTGTCTGCTCCTTGCTGTCTGAAATAAACAGTCAAGTCTGTTGAGGTCAGTCTCTAGTCTCTTTTTTTTTGCCTCCTGTCCCTTCAAACTGTCTCAGAAATCTAACAGTGACTATTTGTTGGTTTGTTGTGAATCTGCAACAGAAAATTAATTCAGGCAAGAACATGAGCCAATCTCCCATCCTTCCCCGCTTCTCTCCCTCCCGCAGGGCCGTATATGTCAGAAACACCCAGCCTACCTTGTGGTGCTCCTGGGCCCTAATCAGCCTCAGTGACAGAGAAGATGCTAGTCCCCTAGACAGGGTATGAGGAGCCCAGTGTCTCATGAGAGAGCAGGCCAGGAAGGTACCTGGAGGCCCCCACCCTACATATCACTCACATTGTAACAGTCCATGCACTGGTTGGGGGCAATTGCTGTGGGGACATCAGCTGTAGGTTCTTATGAGGGATGGCGATGGCAAGCCTGAACTCAAGCTTGTTCTGTGAAAGATGCCATTGTCACTGGCTGTGGTGGTTTTGGTCCCCAGTTGGGAGCTTGTTTGGGAAAGATTAAAAGATGTGGCCTTTCTGGAGGAAGCATGTCACTGGAAGAGGGCTTTGAGGCTTCAAAGGACTTGTGCCATTTTGAATTTGCTCTCTCTGTTTCCTGTCTGTGGCTTGAGATGTGAGCTCTCAGCGGCTGCTGCCGCTTGCTGCCATGCTGCCGCTTGCTGCCATGCGGCCACACTGTGATAGACTCTTCGCCCTCTGGAAATGTGATCCCAACATTGCTTTGGTCATGGTGTTTCATCAGGGAAATAGACAAGTAAGTCAGTGGCTGACGGGTTGTCTCCTTTCAACTTCCCAAAACCCTTTGAGGAAGAAAGTTCTTACCTCACGACAGATGAGCCAAGGGAGACAGAAAGAACCAAGTAGCTGACCCATTGTGTGATGGCTGGGAAGATTCAGTCCGGGACCCTATCATTCTAGCCCCTGCCCTTGCCCGACCTGCTAGGCTACATCAAACACTACACTAAATGAATGTGGGTCTGGGTAAGGTTATGTTACAAGTTTACCCCAGAGGGTGCAATCACTCTGCCCAGTAGATACCAAATCCCTCTTATGAATGAAGAATTGAGACTCTGAGAGAACTAATAATTTGCTAATAGCCATACAGCCAGGCTTTTTAATGTCCTGGCTAATGACGGGCGTGGTGAGGCCCAAGGGGAGATGAACTTCACCATCTGAGAACAAAATGAGCATGTGTTGCCTATGGCCTGGGAGATGGGAGGCCCTGCTCCACTACCATTTCAGGATACAGGTTAAACAATTTCTCACAGCATCATTTACCCAAACAGGGATGAGGGGCGGCCAGGGAAGAAGGCAAGAGATTGAACCCAGGAGAGCTTTGGAAGGATGCGGGTCACCTATGCCTCATGCCTTAGACCAAGAGAAGGGGATTCTTGGGAGCCTTGTGAGGAAGCCCCACACCTTACCCCCTCTTCTCACTTAAGTTTGACTTGATTAGATTTGTTACCCAAGACTAGAAATACAAATGTTCACTTGAAGATTTATCGTGTTTTAACTATGTGTAGGTGTGTGTGTGTTCGTGTCTCTTACGTACACATGAGTGCAGGTGCCCACAGAGGCCAGAGGCATCAGATCTCCTGGAGCTGCAGTTAGAGATGGTTTGTGAGCTGTTTGATGTAGATGCTGGGAATCGAACTCAGGCCCTCTGTAAGAGCAGCAAGTACTCTTAACTACTGAGCCATCTCTTCAGCCTCTAAATGTACATTTTGTGAGTTAATAGACAAAATAAGCTGTATACCCACGAGCCACACCCAAAGTAACAATATTAAATGATGGACGGACATCTCACAAGTCTTGTAGGCTCCTTCCTAGCCCCACCTACCTCTCCCTCCCACAGAGGGAATGCGCAGTGATTTTCTGATCATCCCCTCACCTTTCTTTACATTATCTGTCACATTGTAATGCATTAGCTTTATTTGTTAAGAACTTTGATTAAATGGTTCACATAATATAAACTCTTTTATTTGCCTCCTTTTGCTCAACATCACAGCCCTGTGATTCGACCAGATCATGCAGCTGTAGATCGTTCCTTCTCATTGCACAATATTGTATTTTGTGAATGTCACCATTCATATACCTATTTGAGCCCTGGATTTTCTCTTTGTAGTTTTCAATACATTCTAGGATTAAGTCCTTCATCAGTTAGATGTGTTTCCATTGTCTTCTCCCAAAATGTTGCTTGTCAAGAGGATTCCTAATGTCATTTAATGTTTTATAATTTTCATTTATGGTTAGTGCTTTTTGTGTCTTGTTGAAGGAAAACTTTTCTATCCTTTAGTGCACAAATGTTTTTCAAGGTTGAGGGTTGGGTATAGCTGAATTAGGGTGCTTGTCTTTGCACAGACTGCAAAACTTGACCCCCAACACCTCAAAAAACAACTTTGGGTCATATTATAAAGTGATTTGCTTTTCCTATTTATGTTTTTAATTCACAGAGAGTTACTATTTGTGATATAGGGATCAAAATTCATTTCTTCCAAACTAGACACCAATTGTTCCAGTCTTTAAAAGTTTCACCTTTCCCCTCCTGGTCTAGAATCTTTCCTCGATCACTGATTCTAGATCTACATATGAGTGTTGTCTGAGACCACCTATTTACCTAGGCTTGAAACAATATTGCACCACCTTGATTACTGTGCCTTTCTGTCTCATTCCATACGCATTTAAAAAATGAATTTGTCACAATCTGAACACCCCCACAAATTGTGATTGGGTTTACATTGAACCTACAAAACAGTTTAGAGCAGTGGTTCTCAAGCTGTGAGTCGAACAACCCTTTCACGGGGTCACACAGCAGATATTCTGTATATCAGATGTTTACACTACAATTCATAACAGTAGCAAAGTTACAGTTACGAAATAGCAACAAAAATAATTTTATGATTGGGGGGATCACCACAACACAAGAACTGTATTAAAGAGTCACAGCATTAGGAAGGTTGAGAACCACTCACTGGTTTAGACGGTCCTTATGGCTTTATGACCTTGACTCTTCCAATGAATATGTAAATCTTTTTAGTCTTTAAAAATTTTCAATTAGGTTTCATATTTTTTTCCAAGAAGATATTGCCCTTAGCCGTTAATTTCTAAGTTGTTTATAAATGGTTTATTAAATTTTTCTTTTTTGTCTGAATATAAAAACATATTTTTGTGGTGCTTGTGATAGGCCAGGGTCTCACACCTGTTAAGCATTCTACCACTGAACTACAGCCCCAGCCCAAGCCAAAAAGACTTTTAAATATAGATCTTTGTATTCAGAAATTTTTCTAAGTTAATCATCCTAAGCTCTTCCATAGATTATTTTGGCTTTTCTGCATACATAATGTTATAACCTACAAATAATGATCATTCTGTTCCTTGTTTCCAATGTTTAAATTTTTTTTCTTCATAACATTTTATTACATTTATTTATGGGGGACATGTGTCACAGAATGTGTGTGGAAATCTCTTGTTATCCCATGTAGACCCCCAGAGATTAAACTCAGGTCATCAGGCTTGGTAGCAAGTACCTTTAACCACTGAGCCAGCTCACTGGCCCCTAAATGTTTTCTTTTTCATATCTTATTGTGCTGGACCTTGAGTATAATGTTTTTTTAATTAATAAATATTTTATTCATTTTACATGCCAACCACAGATCCCCCTCGCTTCGCTCCTCTTGCCCCGCCCCCCCCCCAGCTTTCCTTCCAATCCACCCCCATCCCCTCCTCCGACAAGGTAAGGCCTCCCATTGGGAGTCAGCAGAGCCTGGTCCATTCAGTTGAGGCAGATCCAAGCCCCTCCCCCTGCCTCAAGGCTGTGTGAGGTGTCCCACCATAGATAGTGGGTTCCAAAAAGTCAGCTCATGCGCCAGGGATGGATCCTGATCCTACTGCCAAGGGGGGGGCCTTAAAGGGGGTGATAAAGCCACACAACTGTCTCTGGTATGCAGAGGGTCTAGTCAGTCCCATGCAGGTTCCACAGCTGTAGGTCTAAAGTTCCTGAGTTCCCACTGGCTTGGTTCAGTTGTATCTGTAGATTTCCCTGTCATGATCTTGACCCCCTTGCTCACATAATCCCTCTTCCCTCTCTTTGACTGGACTCCTGGAGCTCGGCCTGGTGCTTGGCAATGTTGACTATAAATGATAGCAGCAGCCTTACCACAGTTCCAGTGTCAAATTCTATTAAACATTTCAGTGCAAATATGCACTTCATTGACAATCTTTCTAGATAAGCTTTCTGCCAAGAAAATTCATTTGGCCTTTTTGCTAAGATTTGAAAAAGATCAATAAATAAATGTTGAATTTTATCTAACTCTCTTTAAATATTGACGCAACTGTAACTTTTCTTTTCTTTTTTCTTTTTTTTTTTTTTTGTATGTAGGTGTTTTGCCTGCATGTGCACCATGTGTGTGCCTGGTGAAGGCCAGAAAAGGAATGGATCCCCTAGAACTAGTATTTACAGACAGTTGTGATCTGTCATGTGGGTGCTGGGAATTGAACCCAGGTCCTCTGGAAGAGCAGTCCATGCTCTTAACTGCTGAGCTATCTCTCTAGTTCCTGTAGTTTTTCTCCTTTAGTATGCTAATGAGGGTATTTGCGTGATTTCAAATATTGAAACACATGACATATTAGAAATAAATCCAACTTGGTCCTTCTTTTTTCCCCAAGTTTTTTGAGACAGTGTTTTGCTATACAGCCAAGATTGGTCTTGAATACATTCTGTAGCAGAGACTGGCCTCAAAGTTGCAATCCTCCTGCTTCAGCCTTCAGAAAGATTGACTATATCACCATGCCTGGCTCAATTTGGTCATTTTAGACATTTAAAAAAGTATATTGCACTTAGTAATTGTTGTGAGAATTCTGCCATTCGGTCCAATGACCAATTGAATGGAGCGGTTTTGCCCAATGGGCGTGGTCTTCTCTGAAGATAAGTGACCCCTTAAGTGAGGAGAAGAGTCTCAGTCTCTCTCTCTCTCTCTCTCTCTCTCTCTCTCTCTCTCTCTCTCTCTCTCTCTCTCTCTCTCTCGGTGAGTGGAGGAGAGGCGTGGCTTGCGGTTTGGTTCCCGTCTCCCTTGGGTGGAAAGGGAGGGCAGCAACAGCTGGATCAGCAGCAGTGTCAACCTTGTTCTGTGTCGTGAGTGTACCTTATTGATGTCATCTGTTAATAAACCTGACCTGATCCCGGACTTCCGTATCTCGCTATACACAATCATTTGATTTAGAATATTTTTGTCTATGTTCATGAGATGGTTTTGTTGATATTCATTTTCAGTTCATCAGATTCTTAAAATATCAAGATTCTATCAGCCCCCATTAAATGAATTGAGCATGCGCTCCTTGGGTTTTAAAATAGCAAAGCCATCTGGGCCCAGAGTTTCTGTGTAGGAAAACTTCTGTTTCTTCAATGGTTATAAAACTACGTAAATTTTTCTGCTCCCTTTTGGGACACATTTCATAAGTTATATATTGATAGTAATTTGTCTTTTTTTTCCCAAACAATTTTGCATAAGGAACTGTTTCAAACAATCAAATTATCAAATCAAAGTCAGGCTCAGGGGAGGCTGAGGCAGAAGGATGGACAGATCAAGACCAGCCTGGGGCTATAAAGCAAGAGACAGTCTCAAAAACAAATCACATCAACATAAAGCCATAGATATCTGGACTGTGCTGGCTGGTCCCATGCCAACTTGACGCACAAACTAGAGCCATCTAAAAGGAGGGAACACTAATAGAGAAAAGTCCTCCAAAAGATCCAGCTGGAAGGCATTTTCTTAATTAAGGATTGATGCGGGAGGACCCAGCTCATGGTGGGTGGTGCCATCCCTGAGTTGGTGGTCCTGGGTTCTATGAGCAAGTCGTGTGAAACAAGCCAGTAAGCAGCACTCCTCCATGGCCTCTGCATCAGCTCCTGCCTCCAGGTTCCTGCCCTGTTTGAGTTTCTGTCCTGACTTCCTTCAGTGATGAACAGTGATGTTGAAATGTGAACAAAATAAACCCTTTCCTCCCCAACTTGCTTTTTGGTCATGGTGTTTCACTGCAGCAATAGAAACCCTAGCTAAGACATGGACATTGATATTTGAGAAGTCAAAATACCTTCTTGAGGCCAGGCATGATAACGCTGTAAGCTCAACACCAGGGAGGCTGAAGCAGGAGGATCATCATTCAAGACCAAGTTGGGCTACAGAGAAGCTGTATAAAAAATAATTCTTAAAAAACAGGTGTGTTGAATTTCACACTGGCCGTTTTTTTCCTTCCATGTCACAAGGCTATTCCTTCTGACTGGTCCTCTCCTCTCCTTCACTGTCTGCCAGACTCTTCCTCACTTTGGGGAACTCAGGACAGGTACCAGATTCTCCAAGATTTCCAGAGTTCCCGACTACGCTGAGCACCTGTCCTGGGCTTCCCCAGCCCTTAACATTTAACCCTGTTAGTGCACTGAGCATGCTGCACAGACTTCTTCTCTGTACCGCTCACCCCCCAGGACTGTGAGACCCCCACTTGGTGTCCACAGAGCAGAGGTGCTCAGTCAGTCAACACTTGCAAAGCTGAGCTGAGACTGTAGCCACGGGTCCCTGTCTTTCTTTATATACGGGTCTGTTCCTTCATGTTTCGCTCAATGGTCATTTACTGGGCAAATCTACATGATGGCCACTGTTCTAGAACAGCCAGTGAGAAGTGAGGAAAACTAGGAGAGTGTGGCACCCTGGAAACCAGGGGAAGAAAAAGCTGGCAATAGAGGTGATCAGCCTGTCACATACTGCCAGGAAGCCGTGTAAGATGAGATCTGGGGCGTAACTGTTGCTGTAGCAGCAGCAATTTTCAGTTGCTGGGGAAAATACAGATCGGGGCTATTTCAGAAGGGCATAGGGTATTGGCAGAATAGAAAAGAATGGAGAAAGATCTGGGGCATAACTGTTGCTATAACAGCAGCATCATTTTTTAAATTGCTGGGGAAAAATACAAATTGGGGCTATTTCAGAAAGGCATGGGGCATTGGCAGAAGAGAAAAGAATGGAGAAAGCTGCTACAATAATTCTTTTAAGAAGTTCTGTTGTACCACTAGGCGTATATGCTGACACACATCTGGAATCCCACTGCTAGGAGACTGCAGCAACAGGACAGTGAGCTCCCAGCCAGTCTGAAACCCTGCTAAGTAAATAAATAAACCACCAAAACAATTACCATTTTTCAAAGTTTTGCTGTAAAGGGAAGTAAATAAATATATTGTGTTTTATTTTGCTATGCCAAGAGTTTTTATTTGCATGCAATAAATGTATCTAACCTCTCATTTAAAGCTTCTGGGTTTCCTGTTTGGAGTAGAAATGCAATGTCTGTGGACAACAAATCTGATACAAATTTTTCACAGTACATTAATTTCTTTCTGGGGCCTTCCCCATTTGGGGGTTTGAGGGGTCTCCCTGCTGGTGTCAAAAGCTGTTTTTTTTTTCCAGTAGCCTCAAAACCTTGTGGCCAATCCATGTCTCCATATTTACAGCTGGCCACAGCCACTGACATAGCCACATGACTAACACCAAAACTTCATGTGGCCTCTTCCTCTTGGCTCCCACCACAACCACCCATATACACAGACAGAGGCTCCCACAGACAAAATATGCACGACCAAAGGACCACATATATTAGGACCACAAGGCAAAGGGATACAGATCCTCCAGAACACATTGAGGAGGCAGAAGTAGGCATGGCCATGGCCATCTCCATGCCCACCATGGATCATGGTCATTCCCCAGAATGTGGCCACCCTACACACTTAGGCCCAAACAGGAGACCAGCACAGCAAGACACATCATTTCTCATAGAGCTCTATTGTGGCATATAATAATAGGTACTCTATATAAATTAAATTAAAAATAAAGCTCCAGCAGGTTGCACAGATTGGCTGTTAATAAATATATCTCTGGGTAATTGTGCCCCAAGACCAGCTCATGACCACTCTCCCTCATCCAGAGAATTATACAAAAATAAATACAGGCTTGGGGTGGGTGGGTGGGGGGCATGCCTGGTTCCATTCTAAAATTTCTCACACGGTCCACCATTCTGTTCCACTCCACAAGTACTACTGCGGGAAGCCTGGTGCTGACGAGAGAGCTCCGCGACGGGAAGGCCTCTCTCCAGTCGAGCACTCTCAGAATCAAAGGACCAAAGTCCCTCACGACACAGGCCACAGATCTCATCTCAACTCTTTGGGGTGACAGAGGGACTGCCAATCTCCAGACCCCAAAGAGGAGATCTGCTGTCATTGATCCTACGGGCAGTCCCTACGAGAACCAGGCCAGAGAGAGGCACAGCACAAGCACCAGAAGGGACATACCACTGTTCAAAGCCACAGGGACCACAACTAGCCCGGCCAGGACACCCAGAGTTTGGGTCAAGGGCCCCCGAAGCTGAGGAGCCAATCCACACATACATTGTGCAGGGGCTGCTGGCATGGGCGACCTCTCTGGGGACTCAAGATTTAGGCTTCCGCCCTCTTCATCCTGGGAGACCACATGAGAGTTGGCTACACTAGACAGACAGACTTCAGTGCCCGGGGGACGAAGGAGAGCGGGACTCTGCTCTGGCAGAGCTGGTGCAGCCGGCTCTGGTTCCGGTTCCGTATCAGAAACAGATATCAAGCTGCCTGCCCACTCAGTAGGAACCTCCATCTGGGCTTCTGTCCCAGCCTCCCCTGGGGACCCGGTCATCCCAACTATGGGCCTATTCATGTGCAAAGAGTTGATGTCCTTGCCCATCTCTTTCTCTGGATTCTCAGTAAACTGTCCCTGTGTTCCCAGAACCACAGGGCTGGCACATCCAGAGCCCTCAGCCCATGGGAGCCACACATCTCCCATCGCTACGACAGAGCGTGCCCCAGAGAGGATTTCGGGAGGTGATTCCTTAGGACTGTCTCCTTCAGGGCTAGAAGGAGTGATGGAGAGCTCCTCTTCGCCCTCCCCCTCGTCATCAGGGTCTTCAGTGTCCTTGATGAGCTCCACGCCACACCCCAGGCGTGCATAGTGCAGCGTGATCTCCTCGGCTAGGGCACTGTTCAGGGCTCTCTCAGGGCCAGGCCACTTCAAGATCAGGTCACGGTCCGTGAGCATGCCCAGGGGATGGCTGGGGGAGGTTCCCCCATCTGTAGAGCCCTCCCCGCCACCCCCTGCTGCCACAGCAGCCCGCAAGCGGCTCAGGTGAGACAGGTAGAGCTGCTCCAACTCCTGGTCAATGGTGTCTTCACCAAGCAACTCCTCCAACCCACTCACAATCTCCAGACCCCGAGTGGGCTCATCTGCCATAGGCCCCACCATGGGGGCCTTTCGACCCCCTCCACTTTCCCACGCGGCCTCCACCTGTTGCTGACTGGGTTCCAGGAAGGGCCCAGTGGCTCTATCACTTGCATCCGGCCCTGAGGCCTGGTCCCTGGGAGGGCCACCCAGGCCATAGGTAGATGGAGGAATCCTGATGGCTGGTATCTGAAGGACCTCTGTAAAAGCCACAGGTGGATTGCTCCTGGGGACGTCACCTTCTTCTTGAGGGTTGTTCGCTGTAACTTCAGAAACCTGTTTCCATCACGTGCGTGGGGAGAGAAAGGGAATGGAATAAAGTAGAAGAGACAGTAAGAACTGGGAACAGCCTACACCCAGTCCCTAGAGTTTTCCAGGCAAAGATATGTTAAAGAACCCCCTGTAATTCTCTAACTGCCAAAGACTTGATCATGTATATGCAAAGAGCCAAGTTCGGGCAAGTACAAAGAGACCTCTTTTTGCAGGTGATAATGCTAAGTGATCCACTGGGCATCCGTACTCAGTAGATAACTGTAACAAATGAATTCATGATGGGTTTTCTCTTTTAAAATATTTATTTCTGGGTTGGTAGGATGGCTCAGTGGGTAACGGCACTTGCTACCAAACATGATGACCTGAGTTTGATCTCCAGAACCCATGTGCTGGAAAGGAAAGAGCCAGTTCCTACAAGTTGTACACGTACACACACACACACACACACACACACACACACACACACACACACTAAAGTTAACAAAAAGTTAATATTTACTTCATAATTGTCTTTGAAAACAATGCTCAGTCTAGTAGCAGCAGTCCTACTGAGCCCCCATCTGAGTTGGTAGACATGATTCTCCATCAAAAGGAACCAAGGCTTCTTTTATTTTTCATTTATTTATTTACTTTATGTATGTGAGTGCTCTATCTGTATATCTTTATGCCAGAAGAGGATATCAGATCCCATGATAGATGGTTGGTGGGAATTGAACTCAGGACCTCTGGAAGAGCAGCCAGTGCTCTTAACCTCTGAGCCATCTCTCCAGCCCCTGAACCAAGGCTTCTTAATGAGACTGCTTTCTCCAGGTTTGGAGCAGGCAAAGTACAAGACCATGATATATTATCATAACAAGATGTGAAAAGAGGTTCACAGAATAATGGGGAGTGCTAATAAGGGTAAAAAGACACAAGAAAAGAAAACTACTCCTAGCATCAAAATAAACAAATGCAGCCGGGCGGTAGTGGCACACGCCTTTAATCCCAGCACTTGGGAGGCAGAGCCAGGCGGATCTCTGTGAGTTCGAGGCCAGCCTGGGCTACCAAGTGAGTCCCAGGAAAGGTGCAAAGCTACACAGAGAAACCCTGTCTCGAAAAACAAACAAAAAAAAATGCAATGGGTTCAGAGTCAACAAATACGTTTTGGATCCATGAATGAATGAATGTGTAATAATTTTCTTTAGAGAAAAAGCCCAGCCAATAAAAGAAGTAGAATGACAGAACTTAATGGAATGAGTTCTGTTTAAGTCAATTTCATAATGCTAGACAATATTTAACAAATATATTTAGCAGAGTTAATGGTTGAGTAAATGTAACTTAATAAAACACTGAAGTAAATAAGATGAATGAATTAACGAAAATAGAGTAAGAAGGTCATGGTCAGTGAGACCGCTCAGTAAGGGCCCTGAGAGCCTGAGTCTGATTCCCGGAACCTACACAACAAAAGGAGAGAACTCACTCCTACAAGTTGTCCTTTGACTTTCAACACACACATACACACACAGACACACATACTGTGACATGCACACACCTGTGCATGTACACACAGATACACAATAAATAGATAGATAGATAAATATAATTTAAATTTTTTAAACAGAATAAGAATTATGTTTCCACCTGAATGTAATCAGCCAAACTTAGACGATGTAAAACTGCATGACAAACAGGGTTTAGTAAACAAACAACAATGAAGAAACTTGGGGATATTAAAAAGTAAAGAGATATATCGAAATGAAATACAATGTATCAGTTGGGCAGTTTAATCCCAGCACTCAGGAGGCAGAGGGAGGTGGATCTCTGAGTTCAAAGCCAGCCTGGTCTGTACAGTGAACTCCAGGACAGCCAGGGATACACAGAGAAACCCTGTCTCAAAAAAAAAAAAACAGAGGAGAGAGAGAGAGAGAGAGAGAGAGAGAGAGAGAGAGAGAGAGACAGAGAGACAGAGAGACAGAGAGACAGAGAGACAGAGAGACAGAAGAAAAAAAAGAAATACAATGCATCACCTTGTTTGGGTCCTAGGAATACATGTAAGGGAATTGGATCACTAACCTAATCATTAGTGATATGAAGGAATACTGTTAATTTTCAGAGATGTGATCATGGCATGATCATTGGGGGATTTTTTATTGTTTTGTTTTGTTTTACGGTTATTTTTCTGAGAAATAAACTACAGCATTCACAAATTGAGTGTTATCTGGATTTTTTCCCAAAATAATTCTACAGGAAATGAGAAGGGAAAGAGCTATGCTATAAAGTAGGAATGGACACATACCAGTATGTGTTGAAGCTGGGTGATGTGGGTTCATTACACTAGTCTCTTTACTTTTATACACCAGCATGTGTTGAAACTCTGGGTTCATTACACTAGTCTCTCTACTTTTATACACCAGCATGTGTTGAAACTCTGGGTTAATTACACTAGTCTCTTTACTTTTATACACCAGCATGTGTTGAAGCTGGGTGATGTGGGTTCATTACACTAGTCTCTTTACTTTTTTGTTTTGTTTTGTTTGTTTGTTTTTGAGACAGGGTTTCTCTGTGTAGCTTTGCGCCTTTTCCTGGATCTTGCTCTGTAGACCAGGCTGGCCTTGAACTCACAAAGATCCACCTGCCTCTGCCTCCCGAGTGCTGGGATTAAAAGCGTGCACCACCACCACCTGGCTCAGTCTTATTTCTGACATACAGTAGTCGAAGCCCACCTTAAGAACTTGGCACTTGCCTGGAAGGCTCCTCTCCCAGTTTGTCATGGGGCTCCTCTCACCTTCAAATTTCTCTCAAGCCTCGTTTCTCAGGTCCCTCCCGCCCTCCATTTTCCCTAAGTACTCATCTTCATTTAAAATAGCACATATTTAATCTTTATTTCATTATGTCTCTGCCTGAACATGTAATCCTCATACAGATGTCATCTGTGTTAGGTTTCCAGTGTCTGTAACATGGAACAAGTACTCTAAATGTTTGCTAATTAACAGTTAAAACCAAGTGAATAATTTCAGCCGTCCCTTACCCCCATCAGATCCTGAGGTCTGTGATCTCACTCCCACCTCCACCCCCATTTCTAGGATAGACAAAAGCTTGTCAGCTCTACCACCAGGTCCAGCTGTGGTCACACTGGGAACTACCTACCAGACTATTCACACCAAGGTTACAAGGACCCGCTTACCTGAAGTGTCATCTGGGGCCAGGGACGGAGAGGGGTGGGGGCAACCAGGGGACCCAGTGACTCTCGAACATCAGGATGTTCTGTCAGAGAGAAGAGAAGGGCACTGTTGAAGCGAGACAGGTATGCAAGCAGTCTAATCCTGCTCATCTATGAAACTAACTGGAAGTTTACATTGGAAGCTTTTTGTGGCAGTCAAAGGAAGTGACCTTTTCTTTTTTATAGAAAGAAACAAGGAAAGAAGAAATGGTAAAAGGCCACTAGAAAGGTTAGGTGACACAGCTCAGTAGCAGAGCATTTGCCTAGCACACACACGGGCCCTGGTCCCATCCCCAGCACCATGAAAAATAATTAAGGTATTAGAAGGGGCTAGAATCCTCAAAGCCTGCCAGATGCTTACCCACAAGGGTATTATCATCCATGTTCTTCATCCTCTGCTCTTCCTCAAGAGGCCTGTCGGGCAAACGAGACAGCACATCAATCTGACACCCTGAGAGGACAGTTCTGCCACCCTTGGGCACCTTCTGTGCCACTGTGGTGACCAATCTTCACCTAACAGCTGCTATTTTCTCTTCCGCTGCTTTTTAATTCTTTGATCATAAAAGTCCTATACACTCATTGTAGGAATTTTTCAAAATACAGAAAAGCATAAGGATGCAGGAAAGAAAACAATCGCACATGAGCCAGAGGCAACCACTGTTACTATTTGGAAAATTTCATTCCAGACATTCCCTGAAACCATTTAGATTCTGCAAACATGCTTTCACAGCTGGCTTTGTCCATTAAACAGTAAGAAACATCATTACAGACTTTTGCAAACAGAGAAAAAACGGCAGCTTTGTGCTCCTATCAAATGGCCTTGACATTATCTATGTGGCCATCCCCTTCCTGCTGAGTAGCTAGCTTGTTTCCTTTACTTTATGGTTACAAACCAAATATCAATGGGCAGTTTGGCATCCCTTATCTAGGGTTTGTTCCTGGCTATCACAGAAGCCATTTTTAAGGGAAGGGCATGCAGAAGACTAGGGGACACAGGAAGCAGTGGAGGTGAAGAAGAAAAGCAAATGGAGAATGAATGGGAAGGGAGTCAGAAAGGCCTGTCCCTCTACTCCAGCTCTCCTTGGCCCCCACACCAGCCTGCCAAGATCCATCACCTCCTTGTATGCAACACAGGGAGCACAGGAAGTCAAGAGTAAGGATGGAAAGCCAGACATCTGGCCTGGCACAGAGCAGTAGCTCCATCAGTGGGAGAAATGTATTGGTCCAACTGCCCCTCTGTCAGCCGAGTTAGATCCCTGAGTGGCATAGGCCAAGCATTTCAGTCCTATCAGGAATGGGATTTAATCATGGAGCAATCGCTGTTGTTCTTCTTACCTGTGACTACCAAATGTTCACAAATAAGACAAATGAAGGAGACAATGATTATGAGAGCAATGATGACAGGATTCAGAGACCTGAGGGGAACTGAAACAATGACAACTTTTTCTTCCTCAGAGCTAACAGGGCACTGTTGACACTTAGGAAAAAAGCTGCAACTGAGAAAACACCTAATCAAATACCTAATCAAAATGACCTTCACAGAAACAGAATGCCACCAGCAGGCCCATGCACAGAACTCTGGTGCTAGCCAGTGGTCTTCATGTGTCACATGTACCGGTTTTAATACCGGTGGTGACTGCAAGGGAGGAACTTGTAAATCCTTTGAGGTGGGGCACTTCTGCTCCCCCCATCTTGTGGATGATGAAGGGGAGGCTAAGGAGATGACTAAAGACTGCACAGGCAGGATCAAAACCCATATCTTTAGCTAACAAGCTGACGCTGTTTGGATAAGAGACTCCTATTGCACCCAACCCAATCTCCAGCCCTAACTAGAAAGAGAGGGGAGAACCCATAACAGACACATCCAATCCCGCCCCCTCCCTTTCAGGAAGGCTGTTTTTCAGCTGCCCATCATCCACATATTCACTATTTCTCCAGTTCCATGGCATGTATGGCTAGACTACTACCAAAGAGCGGCTACAGGAACCTTTCATCAGCACTTTGGAGGAAGGAGCTTTAACTAATACGAGGGCCTAGAGTCTAGAATCTTTGGAAGGGGTACTGAGTCTTTCTCTGTAGTCTAGGGCTCATGCATCCCACCAGAAGTAATTCGGTCTGAATATTAGGGAGCCTGGGGCAGGTGGCTCTGGGAGCCCAGCCAGAAACTTCCACACAACACAAATGAGAAGATTCAGGAAAAACCATGTTAATCCTGAGCCGGTCTCTTCGGTGGGTCTAAAATCCAGGCCTTTGGATCTACAGCTCCATAGGATTTCTACCTGGCAGAGATAGTATCCTTAGTTTTTGTTCTTAAATCATCTTATTGGGATCTTCTAAAGTAAAACTTTTCATGAACACTCCCAACTGGACAGAAAGCCAGCCCTTCCTCCCATGGACAGGCCCTACACAAGCACCCCCTGTAATCTGACACACATGACAACCAAGCTCCTGTTGTCATAGATGTGAGTGAAAAGAGAACCCAGGCAGCACCCACTAGCAGAAAAGAGACTTCTAGTCAGAAGAAGGAAGACAAATACATTCCAAAAGAAAGTCCTTCAGCCACCACCTCTTCTCCTGCTGAAGCCATCCAAGTATCAGCCCAAACCAAGATCCGCCAAGTCAGCAGAAGCAAGCAAGTTGTTTTCCCAACCTCAAAGAGCTGGGAAGAAAAGCAGGAGGCAGGGACGACTGCGCCTCGCCTCCTCCACCGTGGGCCTTTTTGTTACTACATCAAGGTCATTTGAAAATCTTACATGTATCCTTCAAAACAGCAAGCTCTCCTTCTCCCAAATGTAGAAACTAAGATTGAAGGAACTGTGTCTATAACCACTAACTGCAATACACTCCATACTGACGACACCCCAAAACAGCCCCACTTTGAAGACACAGTAGGCAGGGGTGTGTGTGTGTGTGTGTGTGTGTGTGTAAAACTTTTGAACTGTCTTTCATGGTAAAAACTTGGCGGCAGCTGTGACTACAATCACAAGGAGGAAAAGACAGGACTGGGTGGAAGTGTGCACTGGCGCACTGATCAGTAACAGTTCTTAGAAATATGGGGAGGGAGAGTAAGAACAAAACTGTACCTGCAGTGTGCCTGTTAATTTTTCAAGAATAAACCCTGCTCTTTTGGCACCAGTCCCACAAATGCCATGTGGCATCCTCTCAAGGGCAGTGATACCCAGTGGCCAGGACACAAACTGCCGGGGATGTCTTGGCATACCTTATCTGAGTGCCTGGGAACACGAGTCAAGTCCATCTTAACCTAGAACGAACTACTCTACTGGGTGTGAAAATTCTCCCTGCCATTAAGAAACTCGATGGCTGCTTGACTTCAGACGGTACCCGGAGACCAGGGGATGAGACCTCAGAAAGTGGTGACAGTGGCCCCAGGCCGGGCCAGCCAAGACAGGACAGAGAGATGAGTTGCCAGGGAGAAAGAAGAAATGAGTGCTAACAAGCCCCAAGGAGAAATGCAAAGTCGACTCGGTCACATCACAACCACCACCATCATCTGGGCCTATGTGAGCACTCCCAGCACTCCAAGCTTCAAAGAACTTTACTTGCCCAAAGTGGGTCATGTGCTGAACCCCAAAGGGAAACACAGCAGAGCCCAGCTCCCATGGAGACAACTTGATGATGCTGTCTGGAGGGGTAGGTGGCTTCAGAAAGTTGCTCTGAGATACTTAGAATTCTAGTTACCCTAAGCCATGTGCTTTGGGGTGGGGGAGGGGGCAGGGAATGGGGTGAGGAGGCTATGAAAGCCACCAAGTTATGTAGGACGATGTCTTGCCTTCCCCAACAAGTGTCAGCCTCAACTCTAGGACTTGTGTGCACTGTGGAGCAACTTACCATGCCTCAGGTTTCTTCTAGCTCACTGACACTTCTATGGTCACAGCCCAGGGTGAGAAAACCATTTTACCTCATAACCCAGCACATCCACACGAGTAAATACAGACACAGACACAGACACACTGAGAACTGAAACAGTTGTTCTTCAAAATAATACTTACCGCTACTGCTTGTCATAATGTACTGTGCTATTCCCTACACCATTTTTCGATGTTTGTTGGAAGCTAGCAAACTGATTTTGTATCTCAATTAATGGCCAGAAAATGCAATGGTGAATAATCCCAGCTCTATTACACACCAGCTGTGTGACCTGGGGCAAATTACCTAACCTCTTGTGCCCCAGTCTTCTCATCTATAAAGAGACGACAGTAATACTTCAGTGAGTTGCTGAACAGACTGGGGAAACATGAAAAGCACCAATTAAGTGCTTAAAACTAATTCCTTCTGAGCTCCCACTGAGAGAAACTGAGGCTCTGAAAAGGAAAGCAACTTGTGCGGCCATGCCCAGCGGGCAGGACCTATCAGCTAGCCTAGTACCACAGTTCCAAACTGGAGCACTCGCAGGACTCCACAGGCTCAGATCCCTGCTCCGCCACTTAGGTGTGCAGCCCACAGCCCACAGCCTTAACCACGATGCCCTACCAGTTTTCTGTAGAACAAAGGGACATCAGTTTCACATAAAATTCTCTCTCCAGACAACTCAGATGACCCCTAACCCGCCCTGTTTCAATTCTAATTGTTCTCATTTCCCTCAGGCTGCCAATTCAGCCATCCGTTCAGTTACAGGTACAGTTAAAAACCCCTGAGGCTTTGCTGTGCATCAGGGAGATTGACAGGAGACACACTGGGGAACAAACTGAACTATGAAATTTAGAATTGGATGTGGAGACATTTGAAAAAATACTCAAACTCATTATTTCAACAAATATTTATTGAGCACCTACTAAGTGCCATGCACCATGGCAGGCCTGTGAGAATACAGTGGTCACCAATGCAGAGCATGTCCCTACCCCTCACGGAGCTTACAGTCTAGCAGTTCGGTCACCCAGTAATCCCCTACTAAAGGTCTCACTACAGCCTCAAGTCAGAGCCTTTAGAAAAGGAAGGGGAATGCTAGAACACTAGGCCCTGGCACAGACTAGAATCAGCAAGGCTTTAAGGATGCTCAGAAAACAAGTGGAGGGGTGTGTGTGGTCAGGAAGTAAGAGGTGGTTTGGGAGCACGGTGTGGGAGACAGGTAAGCCTCAGAAACCTAAGGATTCTGTCAAGTGGAGACACAAAGTTCAGTAACTGAGGCAGAAAGAACAAGGAGAAAGAGAGGAGCCAGGGATTTTGAGGAAAAAGAGCAGGGTGTGGTCCCAAGGCCAGGGATGGAGGTGACCTAAGTAAGTAAGAATGAATGAAAGCCCCAAACCCTTCTGAGTTTGGCCCAAAGCAGGGACTGACTGATAAACATGTGAGGTGAGCAAGCAGCGGAAGCAGGTGCTGGTGACTTCACTTCAGGTGAACGGGCCAAGGGTGATCATCAGGTACTGACCAGAAGCAGAGGGCGAGCAAGCTCTGGACTGAGGATAAGTCAACAGAGAAGATCAGGAACAGGAAAAAAGCCTGACAACATAGAAATGAGGCTTATGATCTCAGACTCTGGAATAAATGGCAAAAACTGAAGCTCTGGAGCAAAGAACAGGAAGTGGCCTAATATGGGGACAATGTGAGGGGTGTCAGTGTTCAGAGCTGGGGGCTGAGTGATAGGGAGTTTCATTCTGATGGTTTCTATTATGTTGGAGGAAGCAAAAGGCGAAGTCTGGAGGTAAAGAATGCTTGAGAGGATCCCATGAAAGAGGAGCCCAGGGTGGATCCAAGAACGCATGGGATTCCCAGGCAGGATGGAGGATGATCCTGGACTCGGGGTAAGGCTCCTATGCCAAGCTCTGTGGCATTCTCTTAACTTGACCTGCCTGAGCTCATCAGTGCTATAAATAAAACTAGGGATTAAAGAGGCTACGGTGGGTAAGCTCCCCTGAGGAATCCCTCTTAGAACTGAGGGGTCGGCCGGGAGGTGGTGGCGCACGCCTTTAATCCCAGCACTCGGGAGGCAGAGCCAGGCAGATCTCTGTGAGTTTGAGGCCAGCCTGGGCTACCAAGTGAGTTCCAGAAAAGGTGCAAAGCCAGAGAAACCCTGTCTCGAAAAACCAAAAAAAAAAAAAAAAAAAAAAAAAAGAACTGAGGGGTCTACAGGAGGAGAATCTGAGGGGTGTGGGACACACATTCTTGGTGAAGCAAACAGTATGAGCAAAGACACGAAGCAAGAGGAGTAAGAGAAGAGATGTGGTGCCACGAGCTCCGGCACAGAAGCCAGAATAAAGCAAGACTAGCAACAGCAGAAGGCAAACCGGGAACAGTGAGGGCTTTAAGGGCCAGTCGGATTTTGTTACTCTTGACTCTGAAGAGGAATAGGACACCCCCTCAAAGTATAAAGCCAAGACTGACCAAAAGGCCTCTTCCCATACCAGCCCTAGCACTGAGGACTCAAATGCTATTCACCCACGCAGAAAAGAGGGATTAAAAGCAGTCTAGCTCACAGAAACCAGTCGAGAATAAAGGAGACTATACACAAATACTCAGCAAAGTGCCTAGCAAAGAAAAAGGGCTCATCCATGGGTCACTTGGTAAGGCTTTATATATGCCTTGCAACTGGGCCTTAGCACAAGCCCTTGGGTATCTTAGAACCAGTCTGGATCTTCTTTGCTTCTTCCTAGCCCTGTGCTCGGCACATAACAGGCCCTACAAAAAAAATGCTTGTTGATGGATTATCTCTAAACCTAATGGGTACTGAAAACCTGGTCCTGCAACCCGGGGAAAGCATGCTTGAGCCTCTGCACTGTATCCTCATGGCTGCCAAACTGCTCCCCTGACCCCACCTGTCAAGGCCCAGCTGCATAGTGGGCCTGCAGCCAACATTTCTGAAGCCCTCTACAACAGGCCTCCCACAGATAAGAAAAGGGTATCCCCTGAGGTCCACCACCATTTCCCCAGAAGGCTAGATCACAGGGGGTAGCTGTTCTTCAACAGCGCTCCACATCAGCAGCAGCACACAGGCCTTACAACAATAATAAGTTGAAATGTACTTGCCAAGAAAGCCACCGACCTACAAAGAAAACCTTATCGCTGATCTTGCAGTGCACACCAGCCTCCCCTTTGCAAGAGCTGAGATCAAAAGATAAAGAAGCTATCAAAAAGCCATCTACCCACTTAAAATAATATCTCAAGTCACGTTGGGAACCACAAACATGGGGCCAGCTACCAAAACAATTGTCTAAATGAACTACTTCAATTTCTCCTTAAAACCACCCATGTATTTTAAAAGAAAAACACCCTCTCCACCCACCTTGGCCTGGCAAGGTTTTGATTTGTCTGTTCTTTTTCTTTCACACTCTTGAAAATGACCAAACTTCAGTACCCAAACTGTGGTATCTTACAGACAGGGATCCCACAACTACCAACTGGGATGAGAAGTGATTGAAATGAAGGCGATTCTGGGGACACTGGAACTGCTCAGTCTCTTAATCTGGGTGGTGGTTATAGAAGTGCAAACATTGGGGATGGGGATTTAGCTCAGTGGTAGAGCGCTTGCCTAGCAAGCACAAGGCCCTGGGTTCGGTCCTCAGCTCTGGAGGGGTGAAAGTGGGGTGCAAACATATTTGTCAATCTTCTGAGCCATGCACTCAAGATCAGTACCTTCCATGTTGGTATACCTCAATAAAACATCAAGCACACATAACAGGTTCAAGGGTAAAGATGAAGAGTCAAGAACACAACAGTGAAATCCAGAATTTGTTTTCAACTAATGTCCCTAACATCTCCTCCCTGCTCTCGCCATTCACTAGCTGAGTGGCCTTAAGCAAGCTGGATCATCTCTCTGAGCTCGCCATTTCCCTGTTAACTAGGAATCAATATAGCACCTACAGCAAACAGTACATTCAGCTGGCCTTGAGAGGAGAATGCACCTACCACTGTTACCAGAGACCAGTAAATGCTGACCATCATACCTTTCACAGCTACAATTATGCCTCAGTTACCTTGCCCACAGTTGCTGCATCCAATTCAACCACACAATGTTAATGCCATCCTTCTCTGACAAATGAGGAAACAGAGACAAGACCATACAACAAAACTGAGTTCAGGAAGGGGATACACAGATTGCATGTGAGTATCTAAATATTAACGCTAATTAACACCACTATGGCACTACTTTGAACTAGGCTAAATCCTGAATGCTTTTACTCACCCTGTGCAGTACGTGCCATAATTACCTATTTTCCAGATGAGGGCATATTTAGTTAACTACGGCACAATGCGGTTAAGAATTGGCTAAGGTAGCACTTGGCTAGAAAGCGGCAGGCCTCGGGTTTGAACACAGGTAATCTGATGGCAGAATCCAAGTTCTTACCACTTCAAGGTTCATCAGCTAAGAGCTAAACCTTTCAGAACCATTCACGGCCTAAGCCCTTACCACAGCCAGCTGATCCCACAACACCCTGCTCCATCATGCAGCTTCCAATGACCAAAAGAGCAACCTCCCATTTCCCATTTTCAGTCCTCCTAGAAGGAAAATGCACGCATTTCATGGAGAATCTAACTGACCCCAGGCGTCACCTCACCTAGATGACCACAAAAAGAATCAGGCCTAGCTGTTGTCCTTGAAAAATTTATAGTCCTGGTAAAGAAAACCTAGAAAAGCATTATATCAGCCTCCTGGGTTATAAATGGTTCTTTCTCCCAGCCCCTGAAGTTTATGGGAGCCATGTGCAAAAAAAGAGACATGAGCTTCAAGTCCACTTCTCATCTGCTTCTGCCTCTGCCAAAGCTAATATGTCCATGTGAGAATAGGGCCTCAGCCCCTCACCTCTACAGGAGGCCTCAGACTACAAGAGGAACAGTAAAAAAGCTTGCATAGACTTCAAGACCAGAAATGGTTGAAACTAAAAAGCCAAGTACCACCACTTCCTCAACCAGTTTCTGCACCTCTGTAACTGACTTCCTGCTATGTCAGATAGGAATCAGACTCCACACCCCACACTGGGAGACCCTTAGTCCACACCATCACACCGCAAGCTCTCTCCGCTCCAGCACACCGGCTGTCATTCATACCAAACTCAGAACCACCTCAGGACTTTTCAACTTGTTGTCCCCACTACCTACATCTTCCTTCCACGTATGTCACTGCTCCATACCACTCAGGACTCCATGCCACCTCCTCAGGAAAGTCCTACCTGTTCCATTTTCTATCAGTTCTCTCTTCCATAACTCTTCTTTATCACCGTCTGGGACTCAGCGTAAGAGCTCACCCTCAACACGTCTACAGCAGCCACTCCCTCTCCAGAGCCTTAACTGTATCTTTTTTTCCTCTCAGCACTAACCTTAGCCCTATTTATCTTATCTACTTGTTTGCTTTTTCATACTGTTTCCCACAGGAGCCTTGCATGATGGTTGAGGGCAGGGAAGGTGTCTGTCTTGTTCAGGGTTTTACAGTGGAACTCAGTAATGGATGGTACCCCAGTATATAACAGTGCCTAGCACATTTTGGCCTCCACTACTCTTTGACCAAATGCACCCTCCTCCCTGTCCTGGAGAGCAGGCCTGGGGGGCTCCTGGAATGGAATGCTTGTTCTCCATTCTACATTCAGCCCTGCGTTGGCGGAGGTGGCGCTGGCAGACATTACCTGCGCCTCACCGGCTTCATGCAGCTCTTCAGCTGCCTGGCCTCAGCCTCCACAGGACCCTGGCACTCAGGCTGTGGCTCCAGCTGCTGCAGCTGCTGCTGCTGGGGCAGCCCTTCGGCATCAGTGGGTGTGGGTGCGATCCGGAGCAGGACAGTGTAGTTGCGGCCATGGTTGTTGGCCCAGAAAGTGCCCTCGGGGGTCTCATAGCGCACCACGAAGTCGAGGCGCGCCCCATCTCCCGCACCCTCAGCAAAGGGCAGCTGGAAGGCAAAACGGTCAGTGCGGCCACCGTCGTCGGGTGAGGAGGCAGACATCTGGCCAGGGCCCAGGCCTAGACCCGGATCCAGGAGGGGATCTCCTGCTCCTGTTCCTCCCACTCCTGCCCCCGGGGGGCTGCGTGGGACATAGCGCGCTGGGTGGTCGCAGAAGGAAGCCCAGCCGTCGTGTGAGGCCCGCACGTGCACCGCCTTCTCGAAGGAGCGGTTCAGCACGCGCACCAACCCGCGCACCACCGGCGGGCGCCCCCCAGGCACCCACACCCCGGAACCCCCGGGGACCGCTCCAGGAGGCGGCAGCAGCGCCTCCAGCTCCACCATCACGCGCCCCAACCGCTCCAGACGGCCCAGCGCGGGCGGCAACGAAAATGTGGGCACCAGGTAAAACCCCCCGCCAGCGGGAACGGGACACAGCGGCGAGGGATCAGGGCAAGCCTCCTCTTCCTCCTCCTCCCCTTCATCCCCATCCTCGCCATCATCGTCCTCATCAGCCCCGCCGCTGCCGCCATCTTGCCCGGTCGCCGCCGCCATCTTGCCCGCCCCGGGCCCGCCCCACGGCCGGTAGCGGCGTAGCTGCGCCAGAGGCAGCCCCAGGGCCTCGTCAGCGAACAGCACTCTCCGCGGGGCCACCGCTGCCTCAACCGAGGCGCGGGGCTCTCCCGCAGCCGGCGACGGGGGCGCGGGATGCCGCAGCGGTGGCTCCACAGGGGCCGTGCGCGCCATATCGGCGGCGGCGGCGGCGGCACCGACGGCACCGGCGGTGGGACCGGCGGGGGCAGGGCCTGAAAAGGCGGGCAGCCAATGGGAAGGCCAGAGCGGGGGGGTGGGGCTCCAGTGGAGCGTAGGCGGTGAGATGAAGACAGGTACAGCCAAGAGCCAATGGACAGCCACGCGGGAGTGACGTAGGCAGTGACTGACGGGCAGGAGAAGCTAGCGGCCAATGAGGACGCCCGAGCGTGGGCGGTGTGGGAGGCGGGATGATCACGGAATCAATGGAAAGGCCGGAGTGGGGTTAATGCGGGACCGAAGATGTAGCTAGCAGAAGTATGACATTTAGTGGGGAGGTCTAAGCGCGAGCGGCATGGTGGGCGGCGGGAAGATGGAATGGCTACAGGCGATGGGGGCAGCGGGGAGCGAACCCAGAGGTCCAAAAAGTGGGAGATCCGCAGGTTGCGTAGGCGGTGAGACGTAAGAAAGATAAAAAGGACAGCCAATGGAGAACTGCACGCGAATGATGTAGAGGCAGGATGACGATAATGATTGCAACGAGCCAATGGGGAGTCTTGTGAGGGTGCACTATGGCTTCAAGGGGTGGTAACAGGGTGGATCTAGCCAATACCGAGACTGAAAGGAGGCTGGAAGATATTGTGTGAGCATACACGGAGGCGGGACTGAAGGGGGAAGAGCCCTTGGGCATGTGAGGAATGGAGGTGGGAGCGAGAAAGAAATGGGGAGCCAGAGTAAAGGCTGTGAGATCTCAAAGGGCAATGCCAGTATAGGATTAACCAATGCCTAAACTGGAAAGTGTAGCCGGACAGAGACTCTAGAGGCAAAATGGGAAAGCAGAGCCAAGGGTGGTGGTGTAGGTGATGTGAAGGAAAGCATAAGTAGCCAATAATTAGGTTAGAGTGGAAGAAGGTGCAGAGGGTGAGCCTGAGCTATTTAGTGCAAAGAATCCGAATTCAGGCAGCCAATAAAAAGATTAGGCCTCTGAAGAATGGATTTACCTAACTTTCCATGACTCCCATGACCCCCACGAATTTCCAGAGCCCCTAAAAGCCTAGACTGTACCATACTGTGAGACCAAAGCAAAACAGCTCTGCCATCAGTTACTGGGTGTGTCCTGCCCACACACACACACACACACACACACACACACACACACACACACACCTCCCAGCCTTTTCGTGAACAGTGCAACTAGCCAAGAACGCTCTTGATTGTTCCTTAAAGTTCCCGATTGAGCATTGGTGTTCTTCAGGACTTGGCACCATTGGGAAAATCAATCACAATATAGGAAACAGAACTTTTTGAAGGATTAGCTTTTTCTAACTTGCACTCAGCACACATTGACCCTGACAGTATGCAACCAGTTGATTGAGCATGTTAATAGACTCCAGCTAATCCTGCCCTTCTTGCTCATTTTGACACTTTGCACCCCACAGTGGCTTCCTCTCCCCACTTTCGTTCCCCATCTCTGTTGAGACCATCTCCTCTGCCCAGAGTGCTGTCTCATCTGTTTCCTTCCTCTAGTGAATTCCTTTCATTCTCCCTTTGAGACTTCACCTTCTATGGGAATGGAATAGACTGCCAGCATGTTCACTCACACATCACCGTTTCCGTCTTACTAACTTACTTATTAGGCCTCACCGTCCGCCATATGCCAGGTTCGGGAATGCTTTTATCTAGCCCTCACAGTACTCTTAGCGGGAAGGCCATCCCTTGGGCCCTACAGTGTCTCTGCTCCTCCAGTCTGTGGCCAGGGTCATGAAAGGACTATGTTCAACTACAAGAAGCAGAAAAATAATAAAATGATGAAGGCTTAAACAAGGCAGAACTTTTCTTTTTTTTTTTTTTTTTTTTCTCATCTGAAAGTTCAAGGTGGCAAGTAATCTCAGGACTCTTATCCTGTCTGCCCGTTTTAGGTATCAACTGCCCTGGTCTTGCTTTGGAGTCTCATTCTTTAGCAAATCCTGTAGGTTATTTATCCAAAGCATTTCCCTAGCAGAATATGGTGATGCACTTCTGTAATCCCAGCACTCAGGAGGCTGAGGCAGGAGGATCACTGAATTCAAGACCAGCCTAGGCTACAAGTATGATCTTGTCTTTAAAAAGAATGGTTAGGTGCATTTCAGCTCAGTGGTAAATCACTTCCTAGCAAGTGCATGGGCCCCGCCTCTAGCACCATTTCTTAAAGTCCCAAGTCACTCTACCAATAGGACCAGCCCCAGTGCCAGTCACCTGGGCTACTGTAGTAGCCTGCTCCTGCTTGGTCTCTGCCCCATGTTCCTACACCCTATTCCACACTCAGCAATCTAAGGTATCCTCCTAAGTCCTGACAGTGATGTCCCTCCTCTGCTCCTGACACTCCAATGGCTTCCTCTGCACTTGGAGGAAAAGCCAACCCTCCAGGGTGTTGTAAAAGGCATAATCTAACGAGTCCTCTTTGACCTTACCTCTCGTTCCTCTTGCTTTCACTCACTGCACTCAAGACACACCAGACTTCTTGTTGCTGCTCTCCAAATCCAGTACACTCACCTCAGGGCATTCCCATTGGCCCTTCCCTCCAGGTCTGCAGACCTCTCCATGGCTCTCTTCCTCTCCTATACCAGGTCTTTGTCAAAGATCCCTTTCCCTGGGGACTTTCCCTGACCTGTTCAATTCTACTCATTCATCTTCAACCCACAGCCCTCCAGATCTTCTTCCCCAGAATCCTACATGAGCAGATATAGTTAAGGTGGAGCAGAGATGCTGACCTCTGACAACCTGACCTCCCCTCCAGCCCTTGTCCTGCAAAGATCCTGGCTTTCAGCTTCAGTAACCTTAGCCCTCCCTCACCTGAAGCCCCACTCAAGTAGACTCCTGGGAATCTCTGTCGCTAACCCTCATTCGTGTTCCCTGCCACCTCTCTGGCCAGTCTTCTCCACAGAGTGGCAGGAACAGGCAGATGGTCACAGGGATATAAAGGAGGATGCAGGCCATACCATGAACCCTGAGAAAGCCAGCACCTATTCCAGAAAGAGACGGGTGCTAGGGCAGGGACTAGAACTGTCTCGGTCACATAGAAGATACAGGGACTATTCGGGCCCAAGTATACAGGGAGCAGGGATCATTAACTTTAGGGCATGCCCACAGTCAGCTGCCCAGGACTCCCTGTTAGGTATGTTCGTCAGCCCTCCCCTCTCCCCTCCCACACACAACCACTCTGTTAAGCTCCTAGGATCCCTGCAAAGCTCCAAAGTCAGAAAGAGGACCTCATCCCACCTCTGTACCCCCCTTTCGCCTCAATACCTCCCTCTGCTTCCAGCCACCACACAGGCCATGTTTGCTCTTAGATATGTCCCACCAACTTAGAAGCCCCAACCAGTGAAAGTTTTGCTTTGAGCTAATGGTAGGAAGGGTGGAGGTTTTTTTTTTTTTTATTGTTGTTGTTGTTGGCTGATATTTTTAGGTCTTTTTTTTTTTCTATTCACTTTTTTCCCCTCTTGTCTTTACAAAGCCAAGACATCAGTTCCACTCTTGTCTTTTCTAGAAAGGTGAGTTAAGTTGAGGAAAACCACTCTCTTTTTTTTGGCGTGTGTGGGGAGGTGTGTGTTGAAGATAGGGGAGAAGGAAAAGGGGGCAAAGGAGGGAAACGGTAAAGGGCTGGGTATTTGCCACTAGACTAATATCATGTGAATAAAAACTTACTCCTACTTTCTCTTCATCAGGCCTGAAGCCGGTCTTGCAAAGAAGTTGCAGTTGGATACCTGGAACGCTACGCTCCCCGGGGTGCCAGGGCACCAAAAGCTGGAAGCTTTGGCCATGCCTTGTCAGGAGAAATCGGTAGAGGCTGGTCTATGTTAAGCAGTGGTTGGAGGGAGCAGGTCTGTGCCAAAGCGAGAAAATGCAACTGTCAATCTTGTACAAAAACTTTAAAAGCTCACAAGCGTCAAGCTCCAGAAGAGTCTCCGAATCCCAGAACTTCCCTGTCATCGAATCCTAGAAATTAAAACCCGACACTGTGGGCTTCACGAAAACTGGGCACTTCAGAACCCAGTGCTAAGGACCCCTATTTTCCATCTTTGTGATCTTGGACAAGTTGCACCTCCATTTTCCCCATCGGTATAATAGCAATACAGTAATGATGAGATGGACCTCGAAGGGTGAGGATTGGACACAATTGTTTGTGAGAAATGGTCAGCTCTGTGGCTGGAATGCGGAAATTTCTAGATAAATGTTGGCTACCAAAATGATGGCAGTGACTTAGAATCCTAAACCTTGGGGAACTGTAGCTTTTCTTTCCTTCTGTTGTTTAGGTTTTTGAGACAGAATTTGGCTATATAGCCCCAGGCAGCCTTAAACTCTTGATCCTTCTGCCTCAGCCTCCTGAGTGCTGTGATTACTGCTGTGTGTTAGGATGCTGGGTGAAACTGGGGCTCTTCATAGCAGAATGTCACAAAGGCTGGTGAGGGGTGGGGGGGTGTCAGAATCATCAGGCTATAAGTTATATTGTTCCTGACAGGATGGGAACCCTGGGCTGCCTTGTGTATGACTTTTTTTTTTCCTTAATCTTGTTTTGGTGGTACTGAGGATGGAACCAGGAGTCTTGGGCATGTTAAGCAAGCCCTCTGCCACTGAGCTGCATGCTGAGCCTTTCTTACCCTAGCCCTTGGTTGTGATGTTCGATGCATTAGTATGGGGCCGTTAGGGCCGTTCGCAGGTGGGTGACGGCTGGGTCAGAGCAATGAAGCATAAACAGCATGTGGAGATTCTTTCCTCTTCACGCAGAGACTCGCAGCAGATTCTAGGAGCCAGTGATTCTGAGACTGGTTGATTCTATGAATTTGTGGTAGGAGTACACCCCACTTTCTTTCTCCATGAACTGCACTACACAGCTCTTGCCTTCTATGGAAAGAAAGGTTACAGAGGTGTCCAGATCTCCCACCCTCTGGCAACAGGATTGGTGGTGATCATATTGATTCTACCTAAGGAGAAACTGAGGCCTGAAGCAGGATGCAGCCTCTGGAAACCAAGCACTCTTCCATCTCTTTCTTTGCTGTTTCCCATCCAGATGTTGGGCTTCAGATCCTTTCTCCTGTTCAAGCCAGGGGTACTCAAACATCCTCCCATGCACAGAACCGCGTCTCTACCTGCCTTGGGATGCCTTTGTGATTTATCTTCCCTTATTTTTTTTTCTGACTCTACACACTTTTGTTTAAGAAATTGTGGTTTCTCATGAGCCCTGTTATCTCATTGATACCTTTTACCTCTGTGGTGAGGGGAAGAAATCATATTTTCAGATGACTTGTAAAGGGCAAAGAAAAAACCCAAAATTTCAAAATTTCCGTTTAAGTCTCATAAGAAAAGAATAAACAAAGCGAGAGAGAGAGAGAAAAAAAAACTATGAGAACCCCCCCACCCTGTGATTATCAGCACACACACTCATCAAAAAAAATTGGATTATTAGAAGAGAGAGGTCTGCGGCTTCCACGCCGTGGTTTTTCTTCTCGGTATAAAAGCAAAGTTGTTTTTGATAATGTGGCAGTTTCCCACAAGCCAGGCTGATCCTTCTCTGTCAGTCCACTTCACCAAGGTGAGTGTCCCTGCTCTCTCCCACCAGACACAGCTCTGCTGGAGAAAGTGTCAGGGAGATAGCAATTGGGGGGGTCAGGAGCCCTCCAATCCAGCTGGAAACACCCAGCCACTGTCAACTCCAGGTAAGGACTTTTGAAACTAATACCATTTATCCTAAGTACCAGATAGGTGGAGCAGTCAGTCCTTAGACGGGGACAAAAAGAAGAAAATTGATGGTTTGAGACACAGATGGACAAGGTTTTTTAAATGCTAGTCTCGATGAATGCCAGAGCTTTGGCTGGAACTGGGCACTTGAACTGCATCTCATTTCTTTCCTCTTGATGCCCCCCACTTCTTTTCCTGTCTCACTCTGTTTCTTTGTCTGTCTCTGTCTTTCTCCCGTGGATGGCCACTCGCTGTCCTTGTCTTTCCGAGGCCCTGACTAGATTCCTCTCTGTCTCTTCCATCCTGACCACGCTGGCACTTGCTAATAAGGACTGGAGAGCTCCGTTTTCCAAAAATGGCTCTCAGTTTCGTTGGTCCTCGGGCGAGGAGGGTTGTGAGCAGCAGGTCAGTCTTAGCATTTAATTGAACTTCTGCTGTGTCACATAAGAGGACACGCTCTCGAAAGGCACTTCACAGCGTGGTCAACCATGGTTTAGCAAAGGACTGTGTGAGTGTGACCAGAGTTCATGTCCATGGAGAACAGGCAGTTGAGGACTACAGTGAGCTAGTCTCTTCAGGCTTAGTCCTGTGGCACTGTATCTGGTATATGGTAAGTTCTCACTGTTAGCTGTTAGTATTTTTAAACAAATTAGAATCACGCTGTATTTGGGGTTTGTTCCTGCTTTATTCAATCAAAACCATTTTTGTAGCATATACTAAAAAAATGAACACGTGATCTTTTATGTCTACCATGACTGTCCTCACATCACACTCTGAATTGCCTGAATTAAGTGCTGATGGTTGGATATTCAGGTTTCTTCTAATTACAAAAATCTATGACTGACTCCGTGGACCCTGAAAATGGAGTAGCTGGGAAGAAGGTGTATTCGTTTTAAGGGTTGTTGTTTTTTTTTTGTTTTGTTTTGTATTTTGTTCTCTCTGCAAATTGCTTTTCCAAAATGCTGTCTTGTTTTATGTTGTTTCTATTCAAGCTAATCTTAGAATTTTAGGTGGGTATTACCATTTTTAATCCATCATAAGAAGAAGTTACATTGTTAAATTTTACATTCTTTGGTGACTTTTAATGACTACTGGCCATTTGTGCTTTGTGAACAGGAGTTGTATGATCATGTTCTTACTCCTAATAGAGTACTCAAGATTTTTTTCTACAGATCTTAATTTGGAAAGCATAATAACTTTCTATTGGCTATATGTATATAGCAAACATTTGCCCCAAGTTCATCATTTGTGAATATGTGTGTTTCAATTTTATTTATTTACTTATTTTATGGGTATGCATGTTTGCCTGCATGTGCACCATATGCGTGCCTGGTGCCCATAGAGACCAGAAGAGGGTGGGGGATCCCATGGGACTAGAGTGACAGATGTTTGTGTGTTGCCACATGGATGCTGGGAATTGAAGCCACCTCCTCGGGAAAAGCAACCAGTGCTCTTGACCAGTGAGCCATCTCTCCAGCTCCATTTGTGTGCTTTTCTATTGTTTTTGTTTTGAGACAGGGTCTCACTGTATAGCCCTGGCTGGCCTAGAGAACTCACTGTGTAGACCAGGCTGACCTCACATTCACAGAGACGCAGCCATCTGCCTCTGTCTCACGAGTGCTGGGATTAAAGGCACACGTCACTATACCTGACTGTCATTTGCTTTTTTTTCGACTTATTGTGCTTTGTAATGCACATGTGTTTTATGTATTCAGACTACTCTTTTCTCATGTGGCTTCTGTCTATGGCTTTGTGCTTTAAAAGTATGTTGCCACTTGAAAATGAGATGATTGTTCACCCCATATTGACTTCCAGTCTCCTTTATGGCTTCATTTTTTCCATTTACTACAGAGGTCAAAAGTGTGGGTACTGGAGCCAGACTGTCTGGAACAATCTGGCCTTACCTCAAGTCATCTATGTGAATTTTAACCATCACCCAACCTCTCTGTCCCTCCATTTCCTCGTATGTACTGTGATGGTTATACTAGCACCTACCTCAAAGGCTCTTTCTGGGGATTGGATCTATTAATCATGCTAGGTGCTTAGCACAAGGCTGAACACAAAATGACAGGCATTAAAATGTATGTCTTCGGGGGTCTGGAAATTATTCTAGAGCCTGTGATGCTGACGACATTTCAAGTGGGCAGAGAGGTACTGGTGGGAAAGTGGACTGATCATTCTATCCAGTCACTTGACTTTCTCCTGTCTCAGAAGCATTTGTTAATCTAGCCTGCACGATTCCTCATGTTGAAACATTGCATTCATCACAAATCCCATTCTCTCTATGCATAAGTCTATGGCCAAAGCTTTCTACTCTGCTCTGGTCCTTAGTAGTTATCCTTGTACAAGACCAATACTGCTTTTCTGATGTTGCTTTGCAAAACAATTCAATACCAGCCATGGGTGTTTCTGGCACCTAGCGGCATTAGTCCTCCAGCCAGAGGCCAGTGATTATTTGAGTCAATCCTCTCTCTCTCTCTCTGTTTCTTTCACTCTTTTTCTCATTATTTCTCTGTCACTGTTTCTCTAAATAGCTCTCACGTCTCTGTGATCTATTTCTGTTCCATCTCATGTCCCTCACTCTATATCTCTATCTCTCTCTCGATCTGTATCTCTTCTTCCATGTCTGTTTCCCCATATCTTTATTCATATACATATGGGCACACACAAACACACATGATGGATGGATGGATGGATGGATGGATGGATGGATGGATGGATGGATGACAAGACAGAAAGACCCTGGCCTTTGTATGATTTACCCCAGACACAGGACAGAAAGACCCTGGCCTTCCTCCATCCCATACTCTTTCCAGGCCTCACAGAGATGTTGTCAGTTAAACCCAAGATCAGATCTCAGAATTCTCAGTGGGACCTTGCCTCTGACCATCCCCCATTGTGGCCTCAGTTTACCCCACAGTACCCAGGAGACCTGAGATGTCAGTCCCCCTTTCTGCCTTCTCAAAAATTGGATCCAGATTTCAGCAAGATGGTCCATAATCATGGAATGAGGCCAAGCCTCAGAAACTCTGGCCTATGTAAGACCCTGGACCCCATGAGTCAGAAGCCCTAGCTGACCAGAGAATAGTAATGATGGAGGGATATCATTAAGAATGTGTCCTCAGAGTTGGTGCTGGATTCCTGGAGATCACTATTCTGAGGTCTTTCCAAAGAGCCTGGTGGTGTACTCTTTCCATGAGTCCCAGGCCAAATGTCTTCCTCTTGCCCCTATCTCTGGCAGAATGTTATGATTTGGGGAATGCTGTCCCAGGATATGGGGGCTGGAGCTATATGTAAGTGTCCATTTATCAGTGAGACATTTTGCTCAGCATTTTATATGTACTAACTTTGGCAGATGGCCCCTGTTACTGTCCCAAATTAGAAAGGAGGGCAAAGCCTGTCCTACAGATCAGGGCAGAAGAGGGTCCTTCCAATTCTCTGCCTTTAGGGAGCTCGGGGAGGAAGCTGAGGAGAACTTGCTGACATTCCAGGCCCAGCAAGAGGCCTTATAGAGTTTTGGGCTTCCTAGCCTTTAGGTGGTTCCCATTTCTTTGGACTCTGGGACAGCGACCCACACAGTGAGAAGGTGAATCCATGCACCCTACAAAGTTTGTATTCCTGAGATCCTGAAATCCATTGGCTCTAAGAAATGAGGCCCTATAGTTCTAAGTTTCAGCTACTATACCATTTGAAGACCCAACGGGTCCCAATATCCATGAGGCCTGCCTAACACTCACCAAGCGTCCAACCTTGGGCCTGACATCCAAGAAATACAGGATCTACAGAACTTGGGGTTTGCATGGTGGCCAGATGGACGTCACCTACCACATCCGCTAGCACCCACATCACCCTACCTGGGCCTATCCGGCTATGGGATGGACCAGGCAGTTCTCGGAACGAAACCTGTGGGGTGGGTTGTCTGCCCCCTTCTCTTCCTCTGTTGCCGATGAAGCCCGGTGCATCCGGCCGCCATGACGTCAATGGCAGAAAAATCTGGCCAAGTTGGGGTTGTGACAACAGGGCCCAGATGTAGACCCCGATAGGAAAACATATTCTATGTCCCAGAAACAACCTCCATACAGCTTCTGAGAAACAGTCAAAAAGGGACGCCCCAACAGACAGTGCAGGAAGCTGGCTGGCCAGCCCAGCCCTCTAGGTCCCTACTACCACTAGACAGACCATATCCAATTTGGGTCCCCTTTCTGAGAATGTACTGATGCTTCCCAGAGTCACACCAGTTCCAGATGTATTTAGGGAGATTTCTTATAAGTTCTGGCCAAATATCTAGACTGCTTCAAAAGTGACCATGGTCCGCCCATGAGGGCTAAGCCATTATGGTGGAAAATTCTACTCACCGAACTTGATACATATTTGCTTGGACTGCTGTAATGAAGTATCACAAACTGGGTGACTTATACAGCATAGTTTATTGTGTCACAGTTCTGGAGTCTAGAAGACCAAGATCAAGATGTCAGCAGGACTGGCTCCTTTTATAATCTCTTCCTGGCCTTCGCCTAGTTTCTGATTGTTTTCTTTGCTGCCCTTTGCCTTGGAGAAGCATCACCTCATGGCTGCCTGCCTTCATTCAGTCTTTCACCTCCTCATCTCATCACTGTTCTATGAAGCCCGTGTTCTCAGCCTCCACAGACCCAGACCCCTGGTTCTCATGCTAATGGTTTAACCCCTGAGACACTACAGTTTTAATACCTAGGTATTAAACTCACACCAGTCTCTCTCAGGACCACAGTTCTGATGATCTCCATGACATGATAGCAAAGAAGAAATTGCCTTCCAGAACACTTCTGTGCTCCCCTGGCTGTTTTCAGAAGCCATCTGCCCAACCCAGGTAGTATAGTAGACTAGAGAATGACATACACACGCGCACACATATACAGAGCAGGGAGTTTCTGAACTGTAGACACGGATACAGACTTCCTAGAGAAAGATGTGGAGACATCAGTCTGGAATGGTGCCTTGTAATCCCAGCACTCAGAAAGCAGAGGCTAACAGTTCAAGAACAACACAGCTATGTAAGGAGTTCCGGGTCAGCCCAGGCTAAATGAGACCCTGTCAGAAAAGGCTATGGAAAGACTATAGAATTATGAACCTGGGCACCCCTTTAATTTAAAAGGGGGGTAGAATTATATAGTCACTTCAAGATCTGGTTGCCTCTCTGACTAGAACTGTAAGATCCTGAAAGAAAAAAAAAAGCCATGCCTCTGAGGGGCTGTAAGGTACTGGGGCTCAGCAGAGAGGCCTAGCTCACCTTGAGGAGGAACACCAAAGACTGAGGTATGGCTAGGGGAAGAGGATATGGTGTAGGAATTCCAACCTTGAGGAACATAGATTGGGGCAAGTAGGGGTGAGGCTAATTTGGGGGGCACCCAAAGGCCCTAGATCAAGAAATCCTATCCCTCTTTTTTTTTCTGGCACCTGCCATGCTAACTCCGTGCAAGACAGAAGCCCAGAGAAGACTAACCCCCACCGTGGCCCTGAGCTCTGCAGTCTTGAATTCAGTTCCCTGCCCGCATGTCTATCCAGGCATCTAATGCTTACCTTTGCGTCTAGCCACAGCTGACTGTTATCACTGCAAACTCGCTCCTCCATCCTCCATCTCTGGTAGTGCCCACTTTGTCACAGCTGCTTATGCCCGACCCCAGAAGTCATCTTGACCCTTTCTCTCATCTCCTACATCCAAGCTTCCAGCAACTCTGCCCGACTCTGTCTTCAAAGGAGACTTAGTATCCAGCCATTTCTTCCCAGCTCCTCTGCGTTATCCAGGTTAGTAGAGCAGCATCACTTGCCTAAACTATTGCTGTGGACTTCTCACTAGTAGTACTAGTTCCCTGGAACCTTCCCTCGCAGAGCATCCAGCTGAATCTGTGAGCTCATGCCCAAGTCACTGGAATAAAATAATGAGAAGAGAGTCTAAGACGAGTCCCAGCAGAATCAGCAAAGACTGCAGCCTGTACAGAACGCAGGGAGTACCAGAAGGCTGAGGCCCCACCAACCAACTCCCCATTGCCCCACAAACACAACAGGGCTGTGTGGTGCATGCAGACAAGTCAGGTGCTGGACATGTACATGTGGGGGATATATAGATAGATATATATATATATATAGATATATAGATATATATCTTATACACACACACACACACACACACACACACACACACAAAACGTATCAGGGTAGGGTGTATGTGTGTAAGACAGACAAGGGCTAGGGTATAGTTATGGGGCCCTTTGGGGCATGCCCTAGCCAACATCTGCTCTGACCAGAGGCTATCTGTATGGTTCAATTGGATGACCATCTTACACCACCCCTGGAACGCACGTGACTCCATTCCACTGTTGTCCCTGCAGCCTGCCTCTGACAAGAACCCAATGCCCAACCCCAGGCCAGCCAAGCCCGTGGCCCCTTCCTTGGCCCTTGGTCCATCCCCAGGAGTCTTGCCAAGCTGGAAGACTGCACCCAAGGCCTCAGAGCTCCTAGGGACCAGGGGTCCTGGGGGAACCTTCCAAGGCCGGGACCTGCGAGGTGGGGCT
Organism: Peromyscus eremicus; assembly: GCF_949786415.1. Classification (NCBI taxonomy): domain Eukaryota; kingdom Metazoa; phylum Chordata; class Mammalia; order Rodentia; family Cricetidae; genus Peromyscus; species Peromyscus eremicus. The sequence continues at coordinate 11,624,140 of NC_081439.1, read as the reverse complement.
CACACTTCTTCCTTGAACCCCCTGCCACCATCACAGCTGCAGGTGAGGCCCGGGGCCCAGAATGGGGCAAGCAGGGTGGGGTACCTGGGCCTATAGGTGCCGACCTTTACTGTGGCATGTGGCAGGAGGGGGGCTGGCTGGGGCACAGGAAGTGGTTTATGGGTCCCAGGCAAGTCTATGACTTATGCAGATGTTACAGGGCCAAGAAAATCCCCACTCTCCAGGCCTCAGAGATTCGAGGCTCCCCCACCCTCCCAATCCTTGTCCCAAAAGGAGACCTTACTATGATCCCTTGGGCATAGCCATGTGTCTTCATCTCACTGTGACAAGAGGAGATGGCTGGAGCCCAGAAAGGTAAGGTGACAGTGTTGGGGCCAACTCTACCACTTGGAACTGTTTGATATTGGTGAGTCGTGTCTCCATGAGCCTCAGAGTCCACGTGTGAACTGGCTATGTTAATAGTTCCTACCACGTGGAACTTCAGTGAAAAGTTGATGAATGAGACACAGAACTGTGATCATGAGGCTAGCTTCTCATGGCGTCTGCCTCTCCTTCCAGCTGCCTACAGTACCCCTGGTCATGGTGGCACCCTCTGGGGCCCGACTAGGCCCTTCACCCCACCTGCAGGCACTTCTCCAGGACAGACCACACTTCATGCATCAGGTATGGAATCTGAACAGGCTGGGAAGAGGGAGCAAACAGGACAACCGTGAGGCAGAAGCCCGAGCCAGGCTGAGCCATGACCCATGTCTGTTCCTCAGCTCTCCACTGTGGATGCCCATGCCCAGACCCCTGTTCTACAAGTGCGCCCACTGGACAACCCGGCCATGATCAGCCTCCCACCACCTTCTGCTGCCACTGGGGTCTTCTCCCTCAAGGCCCGGCCTGGCCTGCCACCTGGTAAAGACCTCAGCTTTCTCCCTATGGCTTCACAGAATCTCCAAGTCCTCAGATCTTCGAATATACACAATGTAAACTTGTCTTAGTTGCAGCCCTATGGAGGTCTAGAGGGGTCTTAAGAGTCATGAAAACTCCAACTTCCAAAAACCCTCAGGCTTAGAACCTTGAAGACACAGAATGTCAAAAACCATAAATCGCTGCCATTAGTCAAAGTGTCATTACTTACCAGTGGGCATCTTTAGGCTGCCCCGTCAGAAGCCCTGCTCTGTGGGAACAGCAGTGTCCTATGAGTCAGAATCTTCAAGATTCAGGGAACGTAGAAGCCTCTGGAACAAGCTCCAGAAGTACACGGTCTCTACCCACAGGGATCAACGTAGCCAGTCTGGAATGGGTGTCCAGGGAGCCGGCTCTACTCTGCACCTTCCCACGCTCAGGGACACCCAGGAAAGATAAGTAAGTTGCCAGTGTTGGGAAGACCCCGTTCTCTCTGCCCACCCCTCTGCTCATGTCCTGGATTCTCTCACCCCCAACCTAGCAACCTTTTGGCTGCCCCGCAAGGATCCTACCCACTGCTGGCAAATGGAGTGTGCAAGTGGCCTGGTTGTGAGAAGGTCTTCGAGGAGCCAGAAGAGTTTCTTAAGTGAGTATCCTGACTCTACCCATGGGGTTCTGGTGTCTGAGCAGAGGTCTGGACTGCATATCTCAACTCAGAATCCTTTTGATGGATGATAAGAAGAAAGTAGTAAAGGCTGAGACTTCATCCATCCCTGGTCTGTGATCGTGGGCAAGTTGCTGGGCTTCTCTAGGCCCAGGTTGTCTCACTTCTATGATGAAACATAATAATGAAGGTATATGCTGAGAGTTATCTTAGTTCCGTTGTATACACAAAGGAACTAAGGCCCAAACAGAATTAAGTCTCAATCAAGCGCACACGGGTGTGATGACTGTTGGCCATGAACCCAGGCAGCCAGGCTCCGGAACCCACACTCCCAACTGCTTTTTCCCCTACACAACACACATTACCGAGCCTCGAGTTTCTGCTCCTCTAGATGCCTGTCGCTCTTTCCCTTCGGCTTCCTATCTGCTCCCTTCCCCTTCTGTATTTCACTAATCACACCTAACTCTTGGCAACGATACACGCCCTGCACGGCCCGCCTTTGCACAGGCTGTGCCCACCACCTGAGGTACCTACCGGTCTCCCTCCCACCACCTTTCTAATAGCTCAGGCCCGGAAGCCAGTAATTGCTGAAGAGTGTGTGTTTACGGCAGTCCAGATGGGGGAGGGAGACGGGGCTCTGGTTGGGTGTAGACAAACTGACTCTAAGGAGAAATCTCCCAAAGGGTCTTGGCTGTCCCTAAATGGAACACCAAGCCTGGAGGCCTGAGCCAGCACGGTCAGCTCCATGGAATCTTCTCCTTGCTCAGGCATTGCCAAGCAGATCACCTCCTGGATGAGAAGGGCAAAGCGCAGTGCCTCCTGCAGAGAGAAGTGGTGCAGTCTCTGGAACAGCAGGTAATGCCTGCTGGGGGTGGCTGAGGGCAAAGAAGGATGGGGGGGCGGCCTCCAAGGGAAGGCCTTAGTGCAGTCAAAGGTGTGGCTAAGAAAGACCAGGCGGAACGCTCACTTTGGTGTGCATCCCCACAGCTGGAGCTGGAAAAGGAGAAGCTGGGTGCTATGCAGGCCCACCTGGCCGGGAAGATGGCACTGTCAAAGGCTCCGGCTATGGTGAGTACCCCAAGTCCAGAGGCAGGAGACTTTAACGTCTGGGGGCAACAGAGAAGCCCTTAAGGGCCAAGTGACCTCTCCTCACATACAAGCCCTGGCCTGTACAGGCCATTCCCACCTCTTTAATATGCATACACACCCTCTGACCTTGTGACCCCCAAACATCACGAGTCTGCTTTTTCAAAGCAATAGTAAATAGGCACATACAGAAGGCAGACAGTAACCCCAATGCACCAGTGGCAGACTCAGAAAACAGGGGGCCCTATATTCAAATTTCAAGATAACAACCTCAGAACCTTGAACACTGTAGGGTCCTATGTGACCGTACATTTCACACACCCAGTCCCAGGCACTTCGCTCATGTGAACTTGAACTCAAGTCTCATACTACAACTGGGGTAGCTACCACTGTCATCCTAATGACCAAATGAAGACAACTGAGGTCAGGAAGACTGTGTTGATTCTCTCAAATTCACAGTTGGATGCTAGGGGATCCCAATTCAGCCCCTGCTCACCCCCAGCCTCAGTATCTATGGCTTCATAGCATGCTCACTCCTGTATCTAATCAAGATGCTCCACAGCTTCTTGGTGGAGTTCAGCCACAGCCTGCAATTGGCAAGAGGGTGGTGCCCTTCTCAAAAGCACTGACCTCACTAGACACACACTATGCACCTGTAGTTCTAGCTACTTGAAGGAGGATCACTTGACCCCTTGAGTTCAAAACCATCCTGACCAACACAGAAGACCTTGTCTCTTAAAAAAAAAAATACTGAGTTGCCACGTCCAGCCATGATATGAGGGTTTGTGCCCAGTCTTATTTTATCAGAAACTGGAGGAGTTGATCTGGGGGAGAGCGGATGTGGAGGGAGGAACTGGGAGGAGTGGAGGGAGGGGAAACTATGGGTGAGATGTAATGTATGAGAGGAGAATAAAAGTTAAAAAAATACAAATAGCCAGATGGTGATGGTGCACGCCTTTAATCCCAGCACTCAAGAGGCAGAGGCAGGTGGATCTCTGTGAGTTCGAGGCCAGCCTGGTCTACAGAGTGAGTTCCAGGACAGCCAGGACTGTTACATAGAAACCTTGTCTTGAAAAACAAAACAAAACAAAAAAACCCAAATAAACAGGAGTTGGGGAGGACGTTCAATAGGAAGAGTGCTTGCCATACAAGTAAAAGGATCTGAGTTTGGATCCCAGCACCCACACCAGATGCAGAGTATACAAGTCTGTAATCCCAGCGCACTTAGGTGGAGACAGAATTACCCAAAATGCTGTGCATGGTAGCACAGGCCTTTAATCCCAGCACCCAGGAGACAGAGGCAGTTAGATCCCTATAAATTCAGGCCAGACTGGTCTACATAGGGAAACTCTGTCTGAAAAAAACAGAATCCTCCAAACTCAAAGCTCATAGGCCGGCTAGCCTGGCATAAGCAGAGGCATACAAGAGATCCTGTCTCAAACAAGGTGAAAGGTTAGGACTAACACCCAAGATTGCCCTCCGATCTCTACACATGCACCAGCACTTACACACATACCAACATGTATGTGTATACACATCACACATACACACAAGTGAGATATAAATATAAGCAAATAAGTAAATGCAAATTTTAAAATAAAGTGGGGTTGGAGGACTGGAGAGATGGATCAGGGATTAAGAGAACCTGCTGTTCTTCCAGGGGACCAGAGTTTCCCAGCACCCACAGGGCAGCTCACAACTGTCTCAACTCCAGTTCCAGTGGATCCAGTGTACTTCTCTGGCCTCCACAGGCACCAGGCACATATGTGGTGCACAGACATGCATGCAGGCAAAATGCCCATACACACAAAATCCTTTTGTTCATTTACAATCAAAATAGAATGGAAGCTGGGTATAATGACTCGTACCTATAATGCCAGCACTCCAGAGGTGGAGGCAAGAGGATCAGGAGTGTCAAGGTCATCCTATGATACATAGCAAGCTAGAGGGCCAGCATGGGCTACATGAGACCCTGCCTCAGAAAAACATTTTTTAAGTAAAAATAAAATGGAAACTGAGTGGTGGTTAGGCAGTAATCTCAGCACTTAGGAGGTTGATACAGCAAGCGCGCGCCCCAAGTTTGAGGCCATCCTGTGCTACATAGTAAATTGCAGACTAGCCTGTATTACAATGTGAGACCCTGCATAAGTAAATAAATAAACAAGCAAACATTTTTAAAAGTAAAATGGAAAGCCGGTGTGGTGGCGCATGCCTTTAATCCCAGAACTTGGGAGGAAGAGGTAGGTGGATCGCTGTGAGTTTGAAGCCAGCCTGGTCTACAGAGTGAGCTCCAGGACAGCCAGGACTACACAGAGAGACCCTGTCTAAAAAAAATAAAATATAAAATAAAAATAGAAGCCACACGTGGTGACACACACTTATAATCCCAGAACTCCAGAGGTAGAGCTAGGAGATGGGCGGTACAGGCCAGCCGGATTTATACAGTGAGACTATCTCAGAAAAATAATTAAGTAAGACAAAAATAAAATGAATAGACAAGGCATGGTGGTACACTCAGGATGCAGAGGCAGGTAAGTTTCTGTAAGTTCCAGGCCAGCCAGGGCTACATAGTAAGACCCCATCTCTAATAGTAATAATAACAAAAATAATAACAATATTTTGTAAACAAAATAAATAGACATGAATATGAGAGAGAGAGAGAGATTTGTGAGGAGGAAGCAGGTAAGCAGTAGAGGAAGGAAGTAGGGTGAAAGTGGTCTGCACGTATTGCATACATGTGCAAAATTGTCCAGAAACAAATTTAATTAGTAATAAAAATACAAAATCATTTTGGAAAGGATAAAACGAAATGAAAAGCTTAAGCCTCTCAATCACCGTTCTCTCCTAAATCCGCCCAGGCCTCAATGGACAAGAGCTCTTGCTGCATTGTAGCTGCGAGCACACAGGGCAGTGTTCTCCCAGCCTGGTCTGCTCCCCGGGAGGCTTCGGACAGCCTGTTTGCCGTGCGGAGGCACCTCTGGGGAAGCCATGGAAACGGCACCTTTCCAGGTCAGTGGAGTCTGCACCCCATCTGATGACCCCACGCTCCTCATACCAATTGGTGCCAGGAGGTACAAAGGAGTTCCCATTCCCCTCACCCCCACCAGCAGCTGGGAGGAAACTGCACCTGAGTTTATTAGGCCTAGAAGCCTCCAATGGTTACAAAGCCATAGCTCCGGGCCCGTGTCTTTTGGGGATTGGAGCCATGCCTCACCCACCTGGCATCAGCTGTTTGATTTGGTCATGAGAGAGGGACCTAGCTAAGTCACTCCAAAGAACCCTCCCTTCTTCCTACCTCAAGGGGAATCAGGTGGATTCTTCCCAGCTCACCAATCCACTCCCACCTGCCAGGCCTAGACTGTGGGTTTACCAGGAACCACAACTCTTTGGTGTCATACTGGCTACGTCACTTGAACTGCTTACGTGCCTTTGATGTGCACGTTACCCGACTTCTTTTTAATCGGGGGGAGAGCTATTTTGGGAAAAGCGGTACAAGGAAGAGTTAGCTGATGGCGGGTACTCAGTAAACAGTACCTGTGTGTGATCACAGACCCCCCCCCCTTGGTGCTAACGGGAGGATTTCAGGCCTTGGACTCACAGTGGAGACAAAGGTGGGGTAGGGTGTGAGGAGGTCATGGGGCCTGATCTATCCCAACCCTCTGCAGAGTTCTTCCACAGCATGGACTATTTCAAGTTCCACAACATGAGACCCCCTTTCACCTACGCCACCCTCATCCGATGGGTAAGCGGGGCAGCCTAGGCCTGGCAGCTGGGGGTCAGGGGTGCTTGCCTCCCACCCTGCTGCGTCCCTCTGCACCGAGAGTGGAATCCTGCAGTAACAAACCTCAGCTCTGAGGAGCTTCACCCCACAGCTGTCCCTGGACCGAAAACTAGTACAAGCCAGGGCAGTGCCAGCCAAACCGTGACACTAAAAACTACCCTTTCCACTGCCCACCGCACGACTAACTTCATCCTTGCCCCCATGCCTCACCCCATTCTCTCCTTCCTCTCCCTTGACCCACAACTACACACCTATCCCAGGCAGAGAGCCTAGAGTAGGCTCCTCCCTCAGGCACAATTCTGAGGGAGCATGCTCACTCCACCCGATTCCACCTTCCAGGCCATCCTGGAAGCTCCAGAGAAGCAGAGAACACTCAATGAAATCTACCACTGGTTCACACGCATGTTTGCCTACTTCAGAAACCACCCGGCCACCTGGAAGGTGAGCACCTCTGTACCCAGCAGGGGCCGGGATGGCTCCAAGGGTGGTTCACCTCAGGCTAAACGTGTGGGAAAGGGGCAGGTCAGTGCTGAGGTCTGCTGAACTCACTGGATGACTGTCTACCCCATCCCTGCCCGGGGGCCTGGTCTTCCTTGCACAGAATGCCATCCGCCACAACTTGAGCTTGCACAAGTGCTTTGTGCGAGTGGAGAGTGAGAAGGGAGCGGTGTGGACCGTTGATGAGTTTGAGTTTCGCAAGAAGAGGAGCCAACGCCCCAGCAAGTGCTCCAACCCTTGCCCTTGATCTCAAAACCAACACAAGAAAGATGGACAGGGGCCAAAACACGCAACTGAGGCTATGGAGGCAAGGAGGCAAGTCCCGGACATATCTACAGAGACCAGGCAATGATGTTTCCGCCGTCTTGCCTGTCAGGGCCTCTGCTCCCTGTCTAGCTGCCCTCGTGGATTGTATCTTCTGCCGTAAGGCTGAGGGACACCAATCCCAGTCCAGCCCCTATCCCCAACCCATTCCCAAGATGGGCTTTCCAGCCAAACAGCCCTCATACCCAGCTATACCTACAGCCTGCCTTGGCCACTCCCAAGCGGGGAAATGACACAGACACACACAGTCATAATCCTGCCCCCTGGACTCAACCCAAACCCTAAAACACAAAGAGCCTGCCTTGGTACATTCTTCTGCCCTCAAAGTTGCATGGTCCTGCAGTCTCACACGACTGCAGTCCTACTGACTCCTACCCCAAAGCACACACGCACAACATCTGGAGCCATGGGCACTATCACATAGAGGTGTAGATGCAGACCCTTGCCCAACTGCAGCACTGGAACCTTCCAGATTACATCCCAGAAAAGCACACAGGCATAACAGGTCATACACAGCCTCATGCAATGCCCCCAAATAATCAACAGTCAGACACAGCTTGTCAGAACTCACACATGCACACACATGTAGCCCCCTCCACTGTATCTCCTGAGCTCCATGAATACACACTGACTCACCAAAATGTACCCCATGTCTCACTTGCCACTGACCCCAGTCCCCGACCCCAAGCCCCAATCCAGGCCTCAGCGTGGACCACAGAAGAATTTCTCTTTTATTTGGGATCCAAGCCCCCTGCCCCCAGTGCCCATCCAATAAACTGTGGCCAAGCTAGACAATCACCCTGATCAAAGAAAGATGGGACCAGATAAGCAGGCACCTGGGTTTAAGATGCCAGCAGGAAAAAGTGGATGCCAAACAGAAGGCAGTGCTGGAACAAGTGCTTAGGCACTGTCTCCAGCACCCCCAAATTCCTGCCTGTGGCTAGGAGACCTCCATCAGGGTTCTAGGCCTCCCGGACCCGGCCCAAGAGACCAGCATTCTCCTGGCGAAGGGCTCGGTAGTCCTCACAGATCTTCTCCAGGTTGCTCAGCGTCTTCTTGCCCATCTCTGTCTCAATCTAAGACAACATGATGCACACATCTTCAGCATGCAGGGCCCATTTTCCAGCCCCTACTGGCTGCCCCTCTACTGTGTTACTCTGCTCCTCCCACCCCTGGAACAGTGGCCTGTCCCTTCCCATCACCAGGCCATTGTGTATGTCCTTCCCTCCGCCTAAAGTCACAGCTTCTGCCATGGGTTCTGGGAGGTGGGAGGTAGAGCCTCAAGCTAGAAGCCAGGGCTCAGAGTAGACAACTGGCTAGCTCCAGGTCCCAGGCACAGCAGGCACTAAGGCTGAGCCTCTAGCTGCAAGCTGTCTGTCTGGTTTCACGGACTCTCACTGTAAAACAAGGAGCTAGCCCCTGGCCTGCCTCCATTCCCCTTCCCCGATCTCACCTGCTCCTCAAGGTCTCGAACTTCCCTCATAATAGTGCCTGTGTCCTCAATGGTCTGGATGAGCTGACTGCAATTCTGGAGACAAGAATACAAGGCTTGCACCTGTGCTAGCCCTCTACCGCCAGCCCACCAGGAACATGGCTCCCCTCACCTCATGCAGGGCGGCTAGGTATTTGTAAGCTTTCCGAACAGCATCATCCTTCTTAGCATCCTGAAAAGACAGAAGGGACCGCAAACGTGTCAGCAAGCCATTCCCGCTTTTTCCACTACTCCATCCCCCTACAGAGCCATCCTCTACTACCTACCACTTTACCTCCACCCTCCACAGAGCAAAGCCAGGCCCAAGCAACAGGCACCAGTGCCCAGTCCCGCCCCTCCCCTCCCCCAGGCCAGCCTGCTTCATACCTTGAACACGAGCTCATCAGTCACTGCAAATGTCCGGTCCAGCTTCCCAGAGAGAGAGTTGATTTCCTTCTGAAGTTCCTTTGTGTCCGATAAGATCTGGCAGAAACCAGGGTGGCCATCAGTCCATGTCTGGGGGCATGGTGGCTGGCCAGGGATGGTACTCATGTGCCTGTACTTACATCCAGTCAGGGCCTGTGTCACTGTGTTGGGGTGGCTGGGGTAGACTGTATGTGACTATTATATGTTGGGGTGTGCCGGAGCAGCTCTACCTATCAGAGACCATATAGTCCCTGTATAACTACCCTATTCCTGTCTGCCCACATGATCCACCCATCAGAGCCACAGTGGCACACCTTAGTGATCTCTTCCTTCTGCTTCCGGATGTTGCCCACAATCTCCAGGATGCGCTGGGTATAGGCCAGCCGGGACACATCTTTTGGCAGAGTCTCCAGCTCTGACACCTAGACAGGAACATGGCAGGCATGAGCCCAAGCCCCACACCTCACCCACCATGACAACCCGGGGCCCTAAAATCGGCCTTACCAGCTGCTTATAGACCTCCTCCTTCCTGCGAGCCTCTTCTGCAGCTGCTCGAACACTCTGGTGCAGCTCCTGGATTTCTGCCAGCCGACGAGATGATTCCAGCTGCCGGGAACCCATAGACAGAAGGCAGTGAGCAGAGCTTAGAGACCGCCCCCAATGGAAGCAGCACATCTCCACTCATAGCCCAGGACTGTGCCACCTACCTCCCTGCAGTCCTGGAGTTTTCGGAGGTGGCGGTACTCGGCAAGAAGCGGGACTCGATGTTTCTCCCACTGACTTGCTAGGTGAATAACCCGCTGGGCACTACTCTCCACCACGTGCTGGCAGGAGTCAGGGAGTATGTCAAAACAGGCTGGATCCATCCAGCCCGCCCTTCTCAGCCCAACCCCAATCCCAGCCCACCTGCAGCTTGGCGAGGTTGGCAGCCCCGTCAGGCAGCAATTCCACCGCCCTGCTCTTCAAGCGTAGGGCCTGCTCCTGCTCAGCCACACTGAGTTCACTTTGTCGACACTCGGTTTCCACCTGGTATACTCACAGCCAAGCTCCCAGTCATATACACAGCTCATCATCCTAGTGAGCCCATTATGGCCCTGGCCCAGCTCAAGGCCTTACAGAGCACCCCATGGCCTCTACCTACTCCAGGCCTCTGGATCTTCAGCTCCATACCGATAGCCAGAAGCCCTGAGAAGCCCTGCAAGTCCCTGCCCATCCAGACCCATCTTGCTCCACTGATGCCCATAGCTGCTATGTCCCCCTACAAAGCCTGACTGGTACCCAAATGTGCCTCTAACCCCTATAGGTCCACCAAGTCATCAATCCAACATCTTTCTTTGCCTCACAAGTTCTCCCGAACCTTCAATAACACCAGAGGTCCCTAGCATCCTCCATCAACAAGCCTGGCATCTATAGACCTCTACGGAGCATCTCTCAAGGCCCTAGTTTGGGACCTGATCCAGCCCAAGTCCCTCTCCCAGCCCCTCACCTGCATAAGGTTCATTCCCAGGGTCTTCATATCAGCTTCAACCTCCTCAATGTTGTGGTTCACACTTGCCAGCTGCTCCCGGAGAGACTCTAACTCCTGCTCTTGAGCTGCCCGTGTGTCCTGGGAAGCACAGGCCAGTCTAGGTGGAGCTACCAAGTCCAGAAAGTCCAGAAGACAGGCAATAGCCCAGCTACACTGACTGACTCACACACATACACACACACACATTCTCTCTCTCTCTCTCTCTCTCTCTCTCTCTCTCTCTCTCTCTCTCTCTCTCTCTCTCTCTCTCTCTGTGTGTGTGTGTGTGTGTCTGTGTCTGTGTGTCTGTGTGTCTGTGTGTCTGTGTGTGTGTGTCTCCTTACCTGTTCAGGCCTCTGGGAGGTAGCTGGTACGTCTGGTACCTGGGTGGCCTGGACCTGGGGCTCCTATGGGTAGAAGCAGCAACCTGGTTGTCAGTCACACAAGGTCCTATCCTTCACAGCCTAGCCTTAAACCCCAAAGCACCCTCAAGCACTGTACCCATGTCCTCTCAACCACTGACAGTTTTCAGACTGTGACTACAGCAGAGTAAAGCACCATCTGTAACTGCACGTTAGAGTGGCGACCACAAGGAAACCTCCCTGAGGCTAACCCTGACCACCCCGACCCTATAACCACCTGGCCATATAACCACCCCGACCCTGTAGCCACCCCGACCCTATAACCACCCAGGTCCTATAACCACCCAGGCCAAAATGTCCATGAGAAAGGCAGGTGTTCCTCTGGGTGGATGTCCAAGAAGAAAAGATGTTCTCAAAGGAAACATGTTAACCAAAGGAAAGCCCAAGGAATGATGGGATTTGTGCTGGGAGCACGGCACACCCCTTACACAAGTCCCATCTATCTGCCCTTTCTCCACTCAAGTCCCAAGAAGCTAGGGGAGCCCTCTGGGCACTCTCTCCCAGTTGGAGAGGGCCTACTCAGTAGCACAGGGAACTTGTACAGAATACAGTGGTGTTAATACATAAGGCAACCCTCAAAGTCAGCCATCAACACAGTCCACTCTGGCCTACCCACCAGATGGAAGGTAAACTTCTCTGAATGGGTGAAGCGGGAGCCTTTGGGGGTACTAGTCTTATCCCTAGCACCCCAGGCCTGTAGCATCTCTCCTAAATCTCGGACTTGTGTCGGGGCTCCAAGTGGACCCCAGCTTTGACGCAGATGTTCAGCCAGCTGTTTGTGCAGTCGCTGCTGTGGAGCCCGGGAATCCTCCTGGAAAGAAGACAGGAAGAGGAAGGCATAAGGGCCTGCTAGTTCCTAGAACCCTGCCTTCCCACCAAGGCAGGTCCCTGGCCTATTGGCCTAGGAGCTCCCCAAGGACAGAGAGGTGCCTTTCTCCACAACTACATCTCTCTACCCAGTCACTCCTCACCCTGCGGAAGAATGTGAGAAGAGAGCAAAGTGAGCCTGGAGCTTTCAAATCAGGAGGCAGAAAGGATGGTGGGCAGCAAAGACACAAAATGGAGAGTACCAGACCAAAATGGTTCTGAGTTCGGGACAGAGGAAGATAAGTAAAGGAGAGAAGAAAAGAGACCATTTCAGTGGTGAAGGGTACTAAGAAATCATTTCATTCAGTATGAAAATGGCACAATGGTTACATAAAAAATGTTCTTATGAGTAATGACACGTCATCTGGACTAAAGAGTTGAAATTATGTGACAGATTGGGTTGGCTAGGATTTGATCCTGAACATAGAACCCAGGGCCTTGTACGTGCTAGGTAAGTGTTCTACCATGGAGCTACATCCCAAGCTCTGGGATTTGCTCTAAAATACAAGGGGAAAGTTAAAAGAGAATGGAAGACAGGAATCATTAGAATAATCTAATCTCTCTATATTTATGCTTTAAAATTCCTGCGAATTTAGAGAGGAGACATGCTTGTAGTCCCAGAACTCAGGAGGCAGAGGCAGAGGGATTGTAAATTGTGATACCGGCTTGGGTTACATAGTGAGACTTTGTCTCAAATCTCTCCTAAAAAACCCGAGAGAGGACAGGGAGAGAGAAAGAAGAAGCAAATGGCAACCAGAGTAGCAGAGATAGATAGAAAGAGACAAAGCAGAAATGAACGGGGGGGGGGGGGGGGGGGGGACCACAGGTGGAGAAGCAGATATCAGGGAGAGGGGACAGATAAAGAAGTGGGCAGAGGTGGAGAAAGAAGATGAAGAGGTAGGAGAGGACAAGAAGGGACAGGCAAAACTGAACAGAGAGATGCCGTATACAAATGGAGAGACAGAAAGGGTGAGAAGGAGGGGCAGGGAAACTCCACAACAAGAAAGACAGTAACAGGAGGAGATGGTGCAGACACCTAGAGCCAGAAACCACGAGGATCACTGACAAAGGCAGAGACAGAGACAGAGCTCAGGGACGTGCCCCAGTCCGCACAGGGAATACTCCCGGGTAAAATTCACACAAGATCACTACCCCACCATCCCATTTTTTTCAGAACAGGAAAGCAGGCAGAGGGGAAAGACTTGCTGCAGGCTCTGTCCTTCTCGTCCGTTCTTTCAGGCAGGGAGCCAGGCAGGTGCACACAGAGGAGAACAATGAAGAGAGGGACAGAGTGGGGGAAATGAGATGCGCAGAGCTAACGGGAGCCACCGGAAGCAAAAGCCTTGGGACGAGAGCTGAACACTGGTGGTACCTGGGTTTGGAGGCGGTGTGCCCAGCACACTCGGTCTTCATCTCCTGGGCTATCCCTGTTCACAGGCTGGCAGAGCTGGACGGCATGATGTTCGAGGAGTGAGGCTGCCCTCCGCATCAGCTGGGGCACCTGTGTGGGGGCTGGTAGCAGCAGAGGACTCGCCTGGAACTCCCGTGGCTCTGAAGGCAGAAACAGTGTCAGCCAGCTGCCCCACCGTACACCAACGCTCATACACACACCTCTGCCCTCCTCACTTAGATCCACACAGCTGCAGCCTCACCTCCTCTGGAACTCAGTTCAGACAGAACCAACCTGCTGGAATGGAACGACTGCTGGAGGCCTGAACCCTGTGGGGAGAGCAGAGTCAGCCTCCGGAATGAGGCCCTGGTGAAAGGGGGCCAACAACCTGAGCAAATGGCTGAGGACAAAGAAGGCAAGGAGGGGGACAAGTCCAGATGGATAGGAGGTGGGGATCCCACCTGGAGGCGTTGCAGCTTGGGAGTTCGAAGGAGAGGTGGGACCCAGGGCACGGCCAGCTGGTCCCGGATTTGGCTCCCAATGGCCCGAAGGAAAATAGCCGAGTCACCTATGGGGTGAGGGATGGGGGGTAGGGAAGGAGTGACATGCCACAAATCTGAAAGTACTGGGAAGCCAGCCATAGCCCCTGATCCCTCGCCTCCAGATGCAGATGGATTCAAGTAGCATTCCCAGGCATTCAACAGTTACTGAGCTTAAACTAGGTAGGTAACAGTTACCGGGTTAAACACCACTTCAGGGGAAAAAGTGATAAGGTCCCCATCTTCATGGAGTCAGCAAGATAACAGAAAAGAAACTTCATGAATAGGACCATCTATTCTAAGCAGGAGAGAGAAGGATTGCTAAAAGGGGCCAGAATGTTCCAAAGAGCAGCCAGAGAAAGGCCCTGCTGAGGTAACAGAGCAGAAGCCACAGAGAGTGAAAGATGTATTTAACCTTTTGACATTCTGACATGATGTTATCATCTACAAAGTTCGTGCTCAAGAACAGTGCAATTGAGTCACGCCAAAAAAAATCTCCTAACATTTTAAACAGGTTTGCAGTTGTGTGTTGGTTGACATTCACAGCTATCTTCAGCTGCGTGTGCCCCCAGGGTTGGACTCACCTGATACGGAGATGACTGTGAAGAGATCTGAGAGAAGAATACTCCAGGGACCCAAACACCCTGAGGCTAGACTGTGCCTGGCACATTTAGAGAACATCAAGAACACCCACGTAATGAGAATGGAGTGAGTGAGGATCAGAGGTACAGGAGCTCCTAGCCTCATGCTACTTGCCTGGTATCCATCTGCTCTCTGACCTCAGACCCACCCAATTCTCCTGAAGATACATCCTGCCCCCTACCCTTCCTGCCACCTCTCTCAGCCCCTATCACCCTGGGAATACAGTCCATTTCCCCGGTCCTGCAGGACCCCATACCTGCAGGCTGGTCTGCATCCTCAGAGGCATCAGTGGGTAGCCGCTCAGCCAAGAAGAGAAGCAGGTCTCGGAGGTCAGGCTCACTGGGATAGAGGAAGTTCTGATAGCCAAGCTCCAAGGGATAGCCCAGGTCCTGGAGGTTAGCAAGCATAACCAGATAATGATGCTGAGGGTAAGAAGGCAAGCCCGCATTTGCCAAGCAGGGAGGAGCCTCCTGCTCTGGGGGCCATGGCACTATCTATCACACCTTCTCTGACTCTTTCACCTGCCATCACCCTCCCACGTCCCCCCTGCATCACCAAGGCATCCAGGCCTCAGTGACAGCCACAAAGCCATCATAGTCAGTATTGCAAGGTCAAGAAAAGACATTAAAGCTCAGCAGGCTTGCTGCCAGTGGTGGCTCACACCTTTAATCCCAGCACTCGGGAGGCAGAGCCAGGCGGATCTCTGTGAGTTCAAGGCCAGTCTGGGCTACAGAGTGAGTTCCCGGACAGCCAGGGCTACACAGAGAAACCCTGTCTCCAAAAACAAAAACAAAAGCAAACCTCAGCCTTGCTAACTATAACTCAAAATCCAAAGGCCATAAAAGAACACAGGATTTCTGCCCATATGAAAAGAAACAACTTTAAGAAAAATATAATTAACAAAATCAAAAGAGCAATGACAGTTAGGAAAACAATATCCAGAGTCTTTGAGAAGAATGTCATGAACCTACCTATTATCTACGTACTGCCTAAAAAAGAGAACTGGGGATGTGCGTCAGAGTGCTGGCTTACATGAGCAAGGCCCTGGGTTCCATCCCTAGCACCAACAAAATAATTATCACCATTACCATCATCATCATCACCACCACCAACAGGCAAAAGATCAGCAAACACACAGCTCAGGAAGAAAGGACTATCACGGGTTCTAGATAGGTTCAAAGACATCCAGACCCAGAAAGCAAACTGCCTAGACTCAAACCCAAGCTTTGCTTCTTACCAACTGTGTGACCTCGGGCCAATACTTCTCTGTACTTCACTTTTGTTATGTAAGAAAAAAATTATACCAAGGCCTAGAGAGATGGCACAGTGGTTAGGAACACTGGCTGCTCTTCCGAAGGACCTGGGTTCAATTCTCAGCACCCACATGGCAGCACATGACCATCTGTAACTTCGGTTGAGGGGGGGGCGCAATGCCTTCTTCTGACATGCACCAGTACCAGGCACACAAATGGTACATACACATACATGTGGACAAAAGCTCTCATATGCATAGAATAGAAAATAAATCTAAATACAAATTTGAAATATTTTTTAAAAAGATACTAAAAGTACTCATCTGAGACAGTTGTCACAAAGTTTAAATGAGTTGTCAGCATGTTACCACAATGCCTGGGCACAGAGTATTGACTCAAAAACTGTCATTATGATATGTATCCATGTATTGTTACAACAGAAGCTGCATTAGAGGCCCATGGCCACACAAGTATAAAAACAACTGGCTTCTATGCTACATTATTTAGTTGTTGTTTTTTTAACGTGACATCTATGATCTAAGAGTTGTGACTGATAAAAAGAAACTCATTCCAGGAGTGGGTTGTTGTGGTGGTTTGAATAAGAATAGCCCCATAGGTTCATAGATTTGAATGTTTGGTACTATTTGAAAGGACTAGGAGGTGTGGCCTTGTTAGAAGAAATGTGTCACTGGGGGTGAGCTTTGAGGTTCCAGAAGCCCAGGCCAACCAAGCCCAGAGTCTCTCTCTCTCTTCCTGCTGCCTTGGGATCCAGACGTAGAATTCTCAGCTACTGCTCCAGCCTGTGTGCCGCCATGCTCCCCGCCATGCTGATCATGGACTAAGCCTCGGAACTGTAAGGCAGCCCAATTAAATGCTTTCTCTTATAAGAGTTGCCGTGGTCACAGTGTCTCTCTTCACAGCAATGGAACACTGACTAAGCAGCCATATACAGTGACAGATGCCAAAACACAGGGGCTTTAGATACAGAAATGGAGACCAGAAGCAAGATACGTAGAGAGGAAGACACCCGAACACACAATGCTGAATTGGAGACCCTTTCTGGTTGCTGCTGGCAAACCATGTCTGCTGAACTAGACAATCACATGTATCTCTTGGCCACCAAGTTCTTTGCCCCACACTGAAATTCACATGAGCCACAATTTCCAGAGGCAGACAGCACTGAGAAGGGAACATCAGAGAAAGCTACATCCCACCATCTTGGTGCTTCCCACTGAGCATACTCCACGCCCAACAGAAGACAGAGCTTCTCTCTTGGAGGGCCATCTTCCAGAACGTGGCCCCAAACAGGGGCAGGCTGATCACTTCATGAGGCCACCAAGCGCCCTAGACAGAAGACTATGAGAACTCCTGACAGCTAGGTGAACCTTAGATTAATGAGCTAGCTAGGCAGAGCCAACCGGGGTACTGCTCAGGTCAAAACTGCGTAAACCTTGGTCCAAGGCAAACAGCTGTGATGAGCCTGTCCCCTTTGGTCTGCAAGGAAGTTTTCACTGGCTATTCTAATGGCCTGCCACCATAGCCTAGCAACTTACTGAGTATGCTGAAAGTGTCTACATTCACTCCATAGCAACAGGCTGCTGGGATGCATGCAGCCAAGTGATGCTACCAACTGTTCCTATGGCAACTCAGTTTTTGCTTTTTGAACACTGGAGACTGAATCCAGGACCTCATACATATGAAGTACACACTCTAAAACTGAGCTACACCCTGACTCAGTTTAGCTTCCACACTCATTCTACACAGACAGAAACTGAGGACCAAAAGGTTAAAAAGCAGGCCCAAAATCACCAAGACAGTGAGCTACAAGAAAAGGCAGAACTCTCAGCTCTTGACCACAGTAACTGGACACTGCTCTGAAACGGAGGGATGGGCGCTTCATTGAAGAAGTTCTTTTTTTTTTTTTTTTGGTTTTTCGAGACAGGGTTTCTCTGTGTAGCTTTGCGCCTTTCCTGGGACTCACTTGGTAGTCCAGGCTGGCCTCGAACTCACAGAGATCCACCTGGCTCTGCCTCCCGAGTGCTGGGATTAAAGGTGTGCGCCACCACCGCCCGGCTGAAGAAGTTCTTTATTCCACCTAACAGAGTAGCATTTTTGGAACCAGGAGAGGCATAATACAATGTAACAATGTTTTCCTTACACAGAACGCCTTTCTCTGGGGAACCATCCCTTCTCCAGCTCTACCGGATGAAACAGCAGCTAATCCGTCCTACAGGATGTGTCCATATGATCTGGGCAGAACTAAGCAGAGCTTTGTTTAGGAGTATACAACCCGACCGAGGTCTTTCTTCAGCCCTAGTAAGTAGGTAAAGGACTCCTATGTGACACTGGGGTGAAATCTGGATGCCAAGCTTAAAAGATGGGTGCTGAAGGTAGTCCGAGTGTAAACTGAACCAGCTCACCTCCTCCACACTGCCTTCCTTTTATCATCTCCATTTCACGGATAAGGAAACAGGCATGGAAGGGTTAGGGTCACACCGCCAGTATGGGTAGAGCTAGGTGGAGTCCGAACTAGCCACACAGTGTGGCCACGGAGGCGGCAGCTTTAACCACTAATGAATGCTAAGCCACAAAGAGGGACAGAGAGGAAGGCAAGAGAGTCCAAGAACTTGGTGACTCTGTGAAAAGGGAAGGAAGATGATGTGCATACTGGGAGGAGGGCACTCACCATGCAGGCCTGAGCCAGGTTCATGGCCAGGCGGAACCGGGCAGACATGGCTGGTGGCAGCAAGTGACTGAGGCCAGAGCCCACATCAGGATTGATCACTCGAAGGCATCGGACCACAGCCTCTACAACCAGCTCCGTGGTGAAAGCTCGCAGAGTCTGCACTTCTGGAGGGACTGCCCTAAAGAGGAAGGCAGCAGGGCTTAAGGAGGAGTAGTTAGGGGGAAAAAAAACAGCCTTGTAGAGAAGGAAGCTCTAGAACCCGGGTGGGAGCGGGGAAGAACCTAGGCTTCAACAGACCCTGGGTGTTAGCAACTATGACTTCTACTTGGTCCTAAGACCTCTGTGAATACAAATGACCCGAGTTCAGAAAAGTCTCAAACTCCCCTGCACCTCAAAGTTTCAAACCTCTGGGATCTGCAAAGGTGAAAATGCTCCAAGTGGCATGGTCTCCATATTTCTAGGAGAAATGCATGGCAAGGCCTCCTAGATCTACCAGAGTTTGAAAAAACTACACAGTAAGAGGCTGGGGTTTTCAGAAGTCTCAAATGCCAGGGTCCCTGAATAGAAACAAAAATCAGACACCTTAAATTTTGGCATCCAGGACTTTTAGGGCCCTCAAACAGAGGATTCCTTGTGTGTCAATGGTTTTGTTGTTTTGTTTTGTTCTGTTTTTTTCAAGACAGGGTTTCACTGTGTAACAGCCCTGGCTGTCCTGGGACTCTCTCTGTAGACCAGGCTGGCCTCGAACTCACAGAGATCTGCCTGGCTCTGCCTCCCGAGTGCTGGGATTTAAGGCGTGCGCCACCACCACCCGGTGTATGTGTCAGTATTACCAACTGCTGCTGCAGCCAGAATTTAGGGCCCCGGTGTTTTGAAAAGCCCTGAGTGTTTCAAGAGCTAAAGTCTGAAGATCCTCAAGTATCCAGTTTCAGAGATTCCGGAGACTCTGAGTGCCAGTCCTGGGTTGTAAGCTTCCTGAATCTCAGAGTGCAGGTGTCCTACAGCCTCTAAATATCAGGGTCTCAGCTTATTAGTGTCCAGACCACACATTTCAGGTCTCAGTTCCTAAGGTTCCAGACTTGTAATGTGTCTGAGTCCTTTGGGCTTACCAAATGTCCAGATCAAAGAGTCTGGGAGATCCATGATGTTAAGGTGTAGGGAGGCTTAGGATCCTGTAAGTTGGGGCCCTTGGGTGACAAGATCTCGATTTTAAGGTTCCCGGGTAGTG
The DNA here is from genome assembly GCF_949786415.1 of Peromyscus eremicus. Classification (NCBI taxonomy): domain Eukaryota; kingdom Metazoa; phylum Chordata; class Mammalia; order Rodentia; family Cricetidae; genus Peromyscus; species Peromyscus eremicus. Next base: position 11,604,462 of record NC_081439.1, on the reverse strand, counting down.
GGGTCCAAGGTTTTGGAGTCCCGGATGTGAGCAATTGGAGGAGAGTGGGAGCTGCGTACTTACGTGCCCGCCTGGCGCAAGGAATGGATGAGGATTCGGTCGGCCTCTTCCATGGTGGAGTCAGTTCTAACTCTGGGGCTGGGTCCAGGACCAGAACAGAGAAAGTGGAGCAATGCTGTAGCAACTGCTCTCCCCGCGCCCAAGGAGGACAGAGCATCACGTGCCACGCAAGGAACATTGGGAAGTGTAGTTCTGAGAGTGATCGCTGTGCGGGCAGGATGCCTGGAGGCGTGGTATGTTGTATACACTCAGAGCTGAGCACGCAATGGCTGCTGGAAGCTGTAGTTCTTCCACCTGAAGTCCTGTGGACTCCTCCAAGGGAAAAACGAATTGCGCTAGCAGTTGAGGGACAGGACAGAGAAAATTTTCATTTAAGGACGCGTTCATCTTCCAAGTTGCAAAAGCCTACAAGTATAGAAAATGACTATTCCCCTCTGTCTTGCTTTTCTCATCTGTAAAATGAGAATCTTGATAATACCTATGTCCTAGGGTTAAGATATAATTACTACTACTGGGGAGGCGGCTCAGGATAAGGGCTCCTGCTACCAAGCCTCACAAGCTGAATTTTGTCCCTGAGATCCACATGGTAGAAGGCGAGAAATGACTCAATAGAGTCTGAACTCCACATGTACACTGTGACACATGTATGCCTGCGTGCACACACACAAACAATCAAATAATACATCTTAAATAAATAAGCAAACATAATTCCTGGACCAGTAAGATGGTTCATCATGTAAAGTCTCTTGCCACCAACACTGATAAACTGAGTTAGATCCCTAGGACCCACAGGGCATATAAAGAGAATGGACACCTAAAAGTGTCCTCTGACATCCACACATATGCAGCAGTACCACTGGCACACACACACACACACACACACACACACACACACACACACACACGATGAAAAAAGAAACAGAATTACTAAGCCGGGTGCAGTGGAAAACACCTGTAATCTCAGCACCCGGTTGGAGTGTAGATTGGGCTACACAGGGAGACTACTACAAAAGAAAAGAAGAGAGTGGGGGAAGAGAGAAAGAGCTGTCAGTTATACTTAGTCATGCAATCAATACATGGGCCATTTTAATATGCTATACATGCATGTTCAATCAAAAATATTGACACAGCAAATATCTATATAACCATTACTTATTGAACAGCCTATTTTGTCTCCACTGCCCAGTAGTGCTAAAAATTGTCATAAATCACACACATATACACACACCCATCACACATGGCTCAGTTTCTGAACTATACTTTTTTTTTATTGTTGTGCTGTTTTGTCTCGGTTTGGTTTGGTTTTAAGACAACCAAGTCTTGCAATGTAGCCCAGGATGGCCTCAAATTTGTAATGATAATACTCCTTTCTCCCAAGTTCCGGGATTAAAAGCTTGTGCCACCACCCATGGCTGTATTCTATTTTTAATTACTGTAGATTTATAATGAGCCTTGATATCAGATACGGCAAGTCTTCCCATCTTGTTTTTTTCCCAAAAAGGTTTTGGCTTTTCTTGGTCCTTTGCATCTCAAAGATATCAATTCCAAAGAAAAATGTGCTGAGATTTTGTTTGGGATAGCCAATGCAAAATGCCAAACCAATCACTTTGGGAAAAACTTACATCATCACTAGATGATATATATTTCTCCATTTTATATCCCTTTGATATTTACTATTTGACTCTTTTTTCATAGAGATAATGCACATGCTAGTTTTGTCCTAAGTACTTAAAATTTTGTTAGTGGAAAATAACACCATTTTTTTCTTATTTTAGCTTTTGCCTGCTTAGTGCAGGTATCTATTTGGTGAACTCTTAACCAGTGCCGTTTCACTTGCCAGCCTCTGGCTTACAAATATCCCATTTGCTCCCTGTTCACCCTCCCAACTGACACTATTATTCCCCGCCCCCTGACCTTAATCCCTCTAAGGCTGGAGGAGGAGAGAGGGGACTGTGTGCAGATGGCCCTTACATCTCCAGAGGAGGATGTCGGAATCTGAAAGCAGGAAAGGTGAGAGCAGCCATCCACCCCTGAAGACCCTTGGAGTCACCCTGGGCTCTGATTCACCCTCACCCTCTCACCTACCCACTGCCCACCTGGATCCTACTCCTGAAGAGTCTCTGGTTCCCCAGAGTATCATCACCCTCTTCCTGCCCTAGCCACCCCTTAATAGAGCTTCTTTGCCACCTGATCTCAGATGCACCACAACCCAGCTCATATGCTATCCCCAATAGCCCCCCAACCTTATTCATAGCCTTAGTTCCCAAATGAAACCCTGGCTCAATCCTGACCCTAGCACTCAGTCCAACTCAAACTCCAAATCCAGCCTCACTCTAAACCTTAATCTAACCAGAAGACAATCCCCTACATGAGACATTAGAATCCAAACCTCACAATGGCTACAGACTTTATCATGAACTTGAAGGTCATCTAACCTCTAGACGCCAGTACTGCTACTGAATGATTTTCCCTGGCTGTCGAGAAATAGCACAGACCCCTTTTCAAATTTCTATTAATTTATTTTTATAAGTATATGTATGTGCCCGAGTTTATGTATGAATGTCATGTATGTTCAGTGCCAGGAGAGGTGAGAAAAGAATGTCAGATCCCCTGGAACTGGAGTTACAGGAGACTATGAGCTGCCGTGTGGGTGCTGGGAACCAAACTCCCCTCCTCTGGAAGAGTGGTATGTGCTTTTAACCACAGAGCCACCTCTCCAGGTTGAACAGACCCTTTTACAAATACAAAACGAATACAGAGAAAGAGCATACAGCTGATGTTGTTGATAGTCAGAACTCCTGGTTTGGCCACTTCAGCAAATTACTAACTCCTTTCAATTTCCTCATTTTCAAAATAGTAATAATACTACCTACTAGGCATTCTTATGACTAGTGAGCTCAATTACTCCTCACAACACCCTTATAACGCAGGCAACCATTATTGTCTTCCCCATTATACAGATAAGAAAATTGAGGCTCAAGAGTAATCCCATAATTTACTCAAGGCAATACACAACTTCTAAATAGTAGTCAGAATTTGAAATCAGACAGCTTATTTTTTTCAAATCTGGAGATCTTAACCAGGCCAACCTACTACCCATCTCAGAAGCTGAAACAAAGCCACAGAATCTTGATACTGAGGGATGAAATCCCACTGAAAAATGCAAATTCTACTCAAAATTTATCCCTCACTTTGATCCCAATTCCAAGCTCAACTCATTCAAATACCCAGCTTCAACCCTAAATAAAATCTCAACCAAACTCCATCCTTGCCTATATCAAGTAAGGCTAAGCCCACTCTGACCCAAAATCCACCACTCAAATTTGACCTTTAGTTGAAGTGCACTGCATGGCGATCATCCAGCCACGCTCTGCCTTGCTTGAAAACACTCTTACCTCCATTCCTCAACAAAACTCACTCCACCCTAAACTTGATTCCAGCATTGATTCTTAACCCTCAACCCTTAACCCAAGCATCCTCCATTTCTCCATAGCTTTCCATGTTCTTCTTCCTTTAAACAGAGGGATGGGATTAGACAAGAAGTTGCCATAACTGTCCTATGCCATCCCTTCCCTGACTCTGTTTCTCCACACAGACACTACTCCAGAGCCCAGTCCAGCCAATGGGACAGGCCCTGGTCCTGAATGGGGGCTGTGTCCTGGGCCTCCAGCCGTGGGGGCTGACACCAGTGGGGCATCAGGCCTAGGGACCCCAAAACGAAGGACCCAGCATAACAAACACAAGACTGTGGCAGTGGCCAGTGCCCAGCGATCACCTCGAGCACTCTTCTGCCTCACCTTAACCAATCCCCTTCGGCGGTCCTGCATCAGCATTGTCGAGTGGAAGTATCCTAGGAGACTCTGGGGTAAGGATTCCCAGGGTATGAAGAGTCAAGGATTAGGTCAGGCCTGGAATGGAGGAGGGCTGAGATTACCAGGGACCAAGGATCAAATATTGGGGGGAAAAGATTCCTGGGGTGGGACTGCATAGCTCAGTGGTAGAGCATTTATTTAGTGTATTAGATGCCCTGAGTTCAATCCAAAGCATTGGGGGGGGGGGGGGAGAGAGAGAGAGAGAGAGAGAGAGAGAGAGAGAGAGAGAGAGATCAAGAACTAGAATAGAAAGGGAGTCCAGAGAGATGACAGCCACCAGGATCAAGCACTAAGCTAGCCATACGTGCATACACCTATAACCCCATAACTCTGGAAGCTGAGGCAGGAGAACTGAAAATTCAAAGACAGCCTGGGCTACATAGCATGATCCTGTCTAGAGTCAGGACTGAGTGGAGAGGACACCAAGGGAATGTGGGGGTTTCAACGTCACTCTTCCTGGGTCCTTGACTGTGTTCACCTGAGACCTTTTGATATTCTCATCCTCCTGACCATCTTTGCCAATTGCGTGGCCCTGGGAGTATACATCCCCTTCCCTGAGGACGACTCCAACACTGCTAACCACAACTTGGTGAGGCCTACCCCATCCCCAGCCAGACTGCAGTCCCTTAGAGCCACAGCTTAAGCCACCCAGCCAGGCCCCACCCCTCCCGGACCTACCTTACTCCACTCGGTTCTGGCAAAAATAACCTTAACCTGTGCCCACACCCACCGGGTCTGACCCTGCCCCAAATAAGTCCCGGTCTTCACGCCCCGCCCCCGGCTCCGCCCTCAGGAACAGGTAGAATACGTGTTCCTGGTGATTTTCACCGTGGAAACAGTGCTCAAGATCGTGGCCTATGGGCTGGTGCTCCATCCCAGCGCCTACATTCGCAATGGTTGGAATCTACTCGACTTCATCATCGTCGTGGTCGGGTGCGCGTTTGCAGGGGGAGGGGCACCCCACCCTAGTTTGCAATCCACTGAATTCTGGGGCTCAGGGAAGTGACTGACTCAGACAGCCCCTATTCTGCAGCTAAAATCACGAATATTGACATATAGAAAACCATTTGCGTTTCCAGTTACAGAGACTTGTGCTTTTCTGAACAGAAAGGAGGGAAGGGGCGGGAGCCAATGGTCTCACTCTCCCCTCCCTGTCCCATGCTCCCCAATCAGGCTGTTTAGCGTGCTCCTGGAGCAAGGACCCGGGCGGCCAGGCGATGCCCCGCATACTGGAGGAAAGCCGGGAGGTTTCGATGTGAAGGCACTGCGGGCATTTAGGGTGCTACGGCCACTGAGGCTGGTGTCTGGGGTCCCAAGTAAGTGTATACGCCCCCGACCCCCGAGTTGGAGGTGGGGCTCCAGGCCGAGGGCAAATGCGCTGAGCCCGCCCATCCCCGCCACAGGCCTGCACATAGTGCTCAATTCCATCATGAAGGCGCTTGTGCCGCTGCTGCACATTGCCCTGCTGGTGCTCTTCGTCATTATCATTTACGCCATCATCGGACTCGAGCTGTTCCTCGGACGCATGCACAAGACGTGCTACTTCCTGAGATCTGGTCAGCTACCCCCTTTTCACAGGACAGGACACGCCCCCTGCTCTCACTTCTGGGGCCCCCTCTTGCTTCTAGAAAGCCCACTCGGTTTTGCAAGACTCAGTCTCTAGGCTCAGGTTCTACCTCTGTATAGTCAATTCCCACCCCTGTATTCGAGACTCCGCCCTAAATACCAGAATACAACCCCTCCGTCAATAATGGCTGTGCAGGTATCCCAAGACTCCACCCACAGGACCAGTCTGCCTAGCTGCATTTCAGACTTCAAACTCCACGACTCGCCTTTTTAGGCATTTATGGAGACCCCTTTTCTCTGCCCTCTTTTCGAGACCCTCATACTCACAAGATTCACTGTTATTTAAGACTCTGTACAGGATTTACACTTCACAATTCCCGGATCCATATTGGAAGGACTCAGCTTCCCAGTGGTTCAAGTTAATACCTCCAGGGGTTTGGCCCTAGCAGAGGAAACAAGAATTACTTTTGCCTTTAAAATATCTAGGGCACTAAAATAAACTTCCTATGAGGAGGAGGCTGCAGAGTGGCAAGGAAATAGTGTGTGACTTTCCTTCATAGCCCCGGGCTTCAATTTTTCTGTAGATGTGGAGGCAGAGGAGGACCCATCGCCTTGTGCGTCTTCTGGCTCTGGGCGTTCATGCACACTGAACCAGACTGAGTGCCGCGGGCGCTGGCCAGGGCCCAACGGTGGCATCACGAACTTTGACAATTTTTTCTTTGCCATGCTAACTGTGTTCCAGTGTATTACTATGGAAGGCTGGACAGACGTCCTCTACTGGGTGAGGTGAACAAGCCCTCACACAGCGTGGGGGCTGCACCTGCCCTTCTTTCCCAGCTCGGGTTGTCCTGTCTGCATGCTATGAGGGAAATATGCTCTCTCTCCAGATGCAGGATGCCATGGGGTATGAGCTACCCTGGGTGTATTTTGTGAGCCTCGTCATCTTTGGCTCCTTCTTTGTCCTCAACCTTGTGCTTGGCGTCCTAAGTGGGTGAGAAGCCCGGATATTCTCCCCTACAATCCCCTCCCACCCTATTGTGCTGCCAAATTCTTTTAAAAATCAGGAAAGACCTCTTGAGAAGGTGTTGATAGTATTCTTTTTTTTTCCTTTTTTATTAAGAAATTTTCTATTCACTTTACATACTAACCACAGACTCCCCTCTCTTCCCTCTTCCCACCCCCCAGCCTTCTCCCCAACCCACCCCCCATCCCCACATATTCCAAATCAAGGTCTCCCATGGGGAGTCAGCAGAGCCTGGCACATTCAGCTGAGGCAGGTCCAAGCCCCTCCCCCCTGCACCAAGGCTGTGCAAGGTGTCCCACCACAGGCACTGGGCTCCAAAAAGCCCACCCATGCACCAGGGATGGATCCCGATTCCCCTGCCTGGGGGCCCCCCCAAACAGTCTAAGCCATAGGAACAGCCAATGCAAACACTTGGAGGCTAGAACGCCCTTGGCATATCCAAAGAACAATTAGAAAGCTATTGCGGCTGGGGTGATAAAGATAAGGTGACTGGGGTGACTGCCCTAATGGAGTCTTCTCCCCTCCTCCTCCAGGGAGTTCTCCAAGGAAAGAGAAAAGGCAAAAGCACGAGGTGACTTTCAGAAGCTTCGAGAGAAGCAGCAGATGGAAGAGGACCTTCGGGGCTACCTGGACTGGATCACACAGGCTGAGGAGTTAGACCTTCACGACCCTTCGATAGATGGCAACTTGGCTTCTCTTGCTGAAGAGGGACGGGCCGGCCATCGTAGGCAATTCGCTTCTAAGCTAGCTTCATTCCCACCCCACATGTGGTTTGCCCTCCTGAGACTCAGACCAAGCCTGCAGCCACCCTAGGCTTTGCCCCACATCTGGCTCAGGACACAGAATCTCAACCCAGACTCAGACACAGACTCCAACTAGCCCCTTTTCCCCTAGATTTGACCCTCATTCTGCCTCCGGGCCATCCTTCCCAGTTGGCTCTATCCCCACAGGACCACAGCTGTCAGAGCTGACCAATAGGAGGCGTGGACGACTACGATGGTTCAGTCACTCTACTAGATCTACACACTCCACCAGCAGCCATGGTGAGAACCAGCCCGGCAAGGGGCAGGGTAGAGCTGGGGTAGTAGACAGAGGGGAAAAACCAAACGTGGGACCTAGGGTCTTGGGTCCTAACCTCTATCCTCACTTTGCCCACAGCCAGCCTCCCAGCCAGTGACACTGGCTCCATGACAGACACCCCAGGAGATGAGGATGAAGAAGAGGGGTCTCTGGCTAGCTGTACACGCTGCCTGTAAGGGATCCCAGCCCTTGAACTCTAAGTAGCCCAAACCCCCATTCTTACTTTAGCTTCAAATCTTGACCTCAGTCCTGACCTCTAGTCTGGATGCTGATTCCCTCAGCCCCTTATGACACCCCATCCCTTTCCAATCATTTCTAGAAACAAGATCATGAAAACCAAGGTCTGGTAAGTTGTGAAAGTTGTGCAGCCTTTTGACCCCATGACTTTGAGACCAGTCCACCTCCAAGGACCATGTGACTTCTGGGCTCCCCGACCTGAACCCCTGGGCTGACCGAGGCCGTCTCGGTGACGTGATGGGCTCTCCTCTGCCCAGCCGCCACTTCCGCAGAGCCAACAGGGGTCTCCGTGCACGCTGCCGACGGGCTGTCAAGTCCAACGCCTGCTATTGGGCTGTACTGCTGCTCGTCTTCCTCAACACGTTGACCATCGCTTCGGAACACCATGGGCAGCCTGTGTGGCTCACCCAGACCCAGGGTGCGCCTCTGCTTGCCAGCTCTCTTCTTCATCCCTTGCTTCCTCCACCCGCGAAGTTCAAATGCAGGCTCTCTAGGGAGTCTTAGACCCCAGATACTATCTTCCAATCCGTATGAGTGCAGAAACATTAACCTGCCCTATCCCACCCTGCAAACCACACTTATGTGGTACTTACTGTGTGCATCAGTCTCTAGCATTTCACATGTCCAAACTCAAACTGTATTCCACCAGAACCTTAGTACCTAAGTACTAAGGCCAGCCAAAGGTCCTGATCACCACAGCACTGATGTTAAGCAACTAACCCCAGGACTCAGCTCCCGAGGGGCAGAGCAGGAATCTTAATTCAGGCTCTTAACATCATGCTATCTGGACAAGTTAACCCCTCTGTGCCTCAGTTTCCCCATGCACAAAATGGAGATAATGCTAGCTATCCATGGCCTGGAGTGGTTGGGAGGATTAAATGAGATCAGCTTAGAATATTGTTTGGCCCACATCATGTCAACTGTTGCTATCATTCCTTGCAATAGAAACCCCAATTTTACCACTGATCCTGCTCCTAACCCCACCCCAAACCAGTTCAGTCCTAAAGAAACCCTAGGTTTGGAGTTGGGGGTACAGCTCATTGGTAGAGAACCTGTGTGAGCCCCTGGGTTCCATCCCCAGAACTAAAAACATAAGACATAAACATAAAAAATAATTTGAAAATATAAATCCTAGATACTAACTGTACCATTGAATTTGGAGTTGTCTTGGACTCACATAGGCTGACTCTGGTCCCCATCTCAATTCTACCCTCTACCCCAGCTCCAAACCTCACTTGCTCTGACTTACAAATTCACCTCAGTCCCTAACCCCAACTAAACCCTAGCCCACACCTGGCTGGCTCCCTGCTACCCCAAGATCATGCCAAGGTTCCTGGCTTCCTGCATGTTGCCATGGCCAGCTCAATCACCCTTCCTGCTCTCCCTACAGAGTACGCCAACAAAGTGCTGCTCTGTCTCTTCACGGTGGAGATGCTTCTCAAACTGTATGGTCTGGGCCCCTCTGTCTATGTTGCCTCCTTTTTCAACCGCTTTGACTGCTTCGTGGTCTGTGGGGGTATCCTAGAAACCACTTTGGTGGAAGTGGGGGCCATGCAGCCCCTCGGGATCTCAGTGCTCCGATGTGTGCGCCTCCTCAGGATCTTCAAGGTCACCAGGTGTGTATACATGGGGCCCAAAATGCAGACCTAATTCCACACCCCAACTCTGAAGATAATTCCATCAGCCTCATCATTCATTTAGCAAACATCTGTTGAGCACCTACTGCTGTGTGCTGACCTTCTAGGCCCCAGGGAAACACCAGAAAGCAAAGCAAACACAAGTTCCTGTCCTCATGGAGAGGAGAGTCACCTAGGGATAATGCCTCTTCTGTCTCCATCCCACTTCCCGACATGACTTTACCCCTAAGCCCACCTCCATGCTCATCTCCAATCCCAGCCATACTACCCTCTCTAAGCCCAACCCCAACTACATGTCATCCACAGGTCCACTATCTAACCCCAAGCCCAATCCAACCTCCCACCTCAGGGCTAACTCCCAGCCCTACCCCCATCACTGACCACCAACCACAACGCCTCTCTCAATTGTCTGATGCATGCCTACTCCTGGCCAGCAACCTTTCTCCAACTGCAACCCCAGTTATTGCTCTCCCCACCCTCGAGCTCCCCTTTATCCCCCCATACCAACCTTCAACCATAACCTTCTCCCAACTCCTCCAACCCCAAATCACCACAACCCCATGCCCAATTCATCCCAGTCCCAACATGAAACCCAATTCTATCTGTAACTCCTCCCTAGTTTCACCTCCCACCACACCCTGAATGCCAACTCTAACTCCAAGCTTAGGGGTCCCCTCCTTTCTTACTCTTATCATACTTTGATTCCAAAAATCACCTCCACCCTCAGCACCACAACCTATTTTAACCCCATGTGTCCCAGTGTATCCCAAGTTGGAGGCCTGCCTGGCTCAGGAGTCTACAGGGAACAAAACGTCAACCCTGCTCTTTCTACCTCTGCTGCAGGCACTGGGCATCTCTGAGCAATCTGGTCGCATCCCTGCTCAATTCCATGAAGTCCATCGCATCCTTGCTGCTTCTCCTCTTTCTCTTTATCATCATCTTCTCCCTGCTTGGCATGCAGCTGTTTGGGGGCAAGTTCAACTTCGACCAAACCCAAACCAAGAGAAGCACCTTTGACACCTTCCCCCAAGCCCTCCTCACTGTCTTTCAGGTATGGCCTGGAGACCCTGAGGGGCGTGTGTGGTGGGGGTGTGGTGTGGTGTGGTGTGGTGTGTGTATGTATGTGTGTGTGTGTGTGTGTTTGTGTGTGTGTGTGTGTGGTGGGGAGGGTGTGGGTATGTGGGTATGTGCCTCTGTGTGTGTGTGTGTGTGTGTGTGTGTGTGTGTGTGTGTGTGTGTGTGTGTTATAGGACCTGGAGTTATAGAGGGTCCCAAGAACTTTTTGATGACTTCCTACCCTCAGATCCTGACAGGTGAGGATTGGAACGTGGTCATGTATGATGGTATCATGGCCTACGGTGGCCCCTTCTTCCCAGGGATGCTGGTGTGTGTTTATTTCATCATCCTCTTCATCTGTGGCAACTGTATCCTCCGAGCTTTGGGAGACAGGACAGAGCAGGGTGAGGGGTGGAGGGGAGTGCTGGGCAGTCCACAGGCAGGTGCTTCTCCATCTTTGCAGCCTGAGCTCACTCCAGACATCCTGTTGAACGTGTTTCTTGCCATTGCTGTGGATAACCTAGCCAGCGGGGATGCAGGTACTGCCAAAGACAAGGGCAGGTGAGCTCCATCTCCAAGACGTCCTTTCCCTACGATCGCTGACTTAGCTCTCACACGCACACATCCTACAGGCCTTTGTTTGTGCTGGCAGTTCCCAGCTCCAGATACAGGCCTCATTCATTCATCCCTTCAACATGAATTTATTGAGCACACACTCAATACTTTTGTGCTGGGCCCTGCTGCAAATGCTAGGGAGCCCGCATGGGTTCAGGCAGAGTCCTTGCTGTTCGTAATTGAAGAAGACAAGCAAACTACAAGAAAATAGATATAAACTTTTAATTCCAGCTCTTCACGAGGCAGAGGCAGGTTTGTTTATCTGTGAGTTAGAGACCCTCCTGGTCTACATAGTGAGTTCCAGTCCAGTTATGGATTGTCTCAAAAAAAAAAAGAACATGTTAATAATAAGTAGTTAAGGAACAGAAAACAGAACAAAGCAATAGTGAAAAACTAAACCAAACCTAGAAAGCCATACCTATATTCCCTGCACTTGGAAGGCTGACACAGGAGGATAAGGAGCTCAAGGCCAACCTGGGCTCCACAGTGAGACTATAGCAGACAAGGTTCAATAAATTTGCTCCTTTGAAGTTGTGGTGTTATCAGCACATTGACAACAGAACACCGTGGCTTGGGACCTAGCTGAGAGGAAGAAAATTGACCTGTTTAAAGTTCTGGTTTCTACCCCAGCGCCATAAACAAGCAAACAAAACCCACCAGTGAGGAAGGAATGCAGCAGAGAGGGATGGTAGAAAACATGGGTAGATGTTGGGAGGAATAAAAGAACCAGACTTTGATTCTGGGTCAAGATGAGAGTCTGGCTTTTGTTCTTGGTGGAGAGAGGCATGAGAGTGGTGGGATTTCATGGGTTCCTTCTGTGTGCCGTGAGGATAGACTATAGGCATTGCGAACAGAAGCAGGAAGCCCCAAGAAAGGTCTGTCCTGACAGCAATGTCCACCCAGCTTTATCCATGTGTTCCCACCCACAGAGAGAAGAGCAGTGAAGGAAACCCCCCACCAGAGAACAGAGTGTTGGTGAGTTCGAAGCCTGGGTGTGCTGATGCACGCCTTTGATCCTAGCACTTGGGAAGCAGAAGCAGGGGAGTGTCTATGAGTTTTAAATTAGCCTGCTCTATGTAGTGAGATCCAGGCAGCTAGGGCTATATAGTAAGACCCTGTCTTAAAAAAAAAAAAAAAAAAAAAAGGTGAAGGAGCTGGAGTTAGGAGTGCTTGCTGCTCTTCTAAAGGGACTGAGTTTGGTTCCCAGACCCATGTCAGGAAGATCACAACTACCTGTTATTCAGGTCCAAGAGTTCCAAGGCCTCTGGCCTCCAAGGTCACTTGCATTCACAAGCACATATCCACACACAGATACACATAATTTTAAAAATAATAATAAAAATAAAAATCTTGCTGGGCGGTGGTGGCGCACGCCTTTAATCCCAGTACTCGGGAGGCAGAGCCAGGCGGATCTCTGTGAGTTCGAGGCCAGCCTGGACTACCAAGTGAGTTCCAGGAAAGGCGCAAAGCTACACAGAGAAACCCTGTCTCGAAAAACCAAAAAAAAAAATAAAATAAAATAAAAAAAAAATAAAAATCTTAAAGCTGGGCAGTGGTGGTGCATATCTTTGATCCCAACACTCATGAGGCAGAGCCAGGCGGATCTCTGTGAGTTTGAGGCCAGCCTGGTCTACAGAGTGAGATCCAGGACAGCCAAGGCTGTTATACAGAGAAACCCTGTTGCAAAAAAAAAAAAAAAAAAAAAAAAGCCAAAATAAATAAATGAATAAATGTTAAAGGAAAGAAGCCTGGGAGTTGTCTATACCTCCTCCTACCACCCACACCTATCGGGGTGTACACGGTTTAACCCCACCCTCTGCCAACCCATTTCCACATTATCCTGTCTCTTCTATACCTCCTTTGTGTCCATTTCCTGGTGTCTCTCGCATAATCACTAACTCCAGTTTTCCTATCTCCAGGAGCCTGGTGGAGAGAACGAGGAAGCAGAGGGTGCAAAGAGTGAAGGAGCAGGCAAGTAGGCAGGTCAGATGGAAGAGGCATGGAGTCTTGGGAAAGAACCCAGGCAGAGAACTCCTGACCCCTGACAAGGTCCTCTCTGGCCAGCAGACTCTTCCAAGATCATCCTGAAGGCAGTAGGCAGAGTGGCACATGCCTCTAGTCCCAAAACTTGGGAAGGGTGGCAAATTCAAGAACACCTTGTGCTAAACACTGAGTTCCAGGTCAGCCTGGACTATATTAGAGACACTGGACACTATCTCAAAAATGAAATAAATACACAAATAAGAACTGGGGATATAGCTCAGTGGTAGAGTGCCTACATAGCATGTACCAGGCCCTAAGTACAATCTTAAGGACTGCAAAAACGATTATTCTGAGAGGAATGAATAGGCTTGGTCCCTAGACAGCAACATTTGAGACACTAAGGTTAAACAAGACAAATGGACATTTTATTTTACTGTGGACCTTCTCAGAGCCTTTGTATCAAATTGTGTGTGTGTGTGTGTGTGTGTGTGTGTGTGTGTGTGTGTGTAGCACTCACTAAACACACTCACCAGGCTTTCACTGTGTCCCAGGAATTGTTCTAAAAGCTAGGCATCTGTTAAACAAAATAGACTTAAGATCCTTTCCCTGAGGAGCGGAGATTCTGGGCAGGAAATGAGAAGAATTTGTCCTGTGCCAAGCACAGTTCCAGGAGCTTTCCATTGACTTCTCAACCAGTTTCGCTTTTTGCTCTTTTTCCAGCACCAGGCGTAGAGGAAGAGGAAGAAGAAGAGGAGGAAGAGGACGAGGAAGGCGGTGCAGGGCATGTGGAACTCTTGCAGGAAGTTGTACCCAAGGAGAAGGTGGTACCCATTCCTGAAGGCAGTGCCTTCTTCTGCCTCAGCCAAACCAATCCGTGAGTGCTAGAAGGGGCAGTGGGGCAGGGTAACAGGGCTTGCCAGCTGGAGAGCCCTAGAACTACCCAGGAGGCACCGGGGCACCGATGTATCCCTGGAGGTCTCCCAATAAACACTGGTCCTGGTTTCTGATCACTGCCTTTTTCCCACTCCCCAGACTTCGGAAGGCCTGCCACACCCTCATACATCATCATATCTTCACCAGTCTCATCCTGGTGTTCATCATCCTCAGCAGCGTGTCCCTGGCCGCTGAGGACCCCATCCGAGCCCACTCCTTCCGAAACCATGTGAGCCCATGCTGAGGGCTAGGACGAACTTACAGGGGCATTCTCCTGGGCACAAGTTCGAGCCAGAGTAGAGACCAGGAGAAGACCCCTCACTGGGCTGGGGAAGAGGACCAGAAATGGTGGAGACTGTAGTGCCAGCAGCCATTTCCATACTCCAAGAAGTGCGGGCAGGGGATCAGGATTAGACTGGGGATGAGAGGAACCTGTGCTCAGAGAGGTTAAACAGGCCAAGGGCACTCATGCAGCTGGGTAGAGACAAAGGAGTCTAAATGTGAGCCCTCATCTCAGGTGGCCAAGCCTTTGGCATGTGTAAAAAGGTCTTTCCTAATGCTGAGAGGGAAGGAGGGAGAGCGAGGCTTACACTGAGTGGTGCACACACAAGCTGCCGTGGTGGTACCTGCCTGGATTTCTAGCACTTAGGAGACTGAAGCCAAAGGATTACTGCAACTCAGAGGTCAGCTTGGGCTGCAGAGTGAGGCTTTGTCTTAGAGAGAGAGAGAAAGAGAGAGAGAGAGAGAGAGAGAGAGAGAGAGAGAGAGAGAATAGATAGATATGTAGATAGATGACATATAGATAATAGAAAGATAGATGGGTGATAGATAGATAGATAGATAGATAGATAGATAGATAGATAAATGATAGATGATAGATAGATATGTAGATAGGTCGATAGATAGAGAGATAAATAGATAGATGATAGATATGTAGATAGGTAGATGATAGATAGATAGATAGATAGATATGTAGATAGAAAGATATGTAGATAGATAGATATGTAGATAGAAAGATATGTAGATAGATATGTAGATAGATAGATAAATGATAGATAAATAGATAGATGATAGATAGATAGATAGATAGACATGTAGATATGTAGATAGATATGTAGATAGATGATAGATAGAGAGATAAGTAGATGATAGATAGATAGATAGATAGCCATGTAGATATGTAGATATGTAGATAGATATGTAGATAGATGATAGATAGAGAGATAGGTAGATGATAGATAGATAGATAGATAGATAGATAGATAGATAGATAGATAGATAGATGATAGATAGGGAAGGAAGGAAAAAGAGAGGCACACACATACCTATCAATCTCCTTTAGTAATGACAGTGTTCCTCATCTTTCTCATTTCCTCAGATTCTGGGATACTTCGATTATGCCTTCACCTCCATTTTCACTGTGGAGATTCTACTAAAGGTGATAACTGAACCCCCAACCATACCCTCAGTTGCCCCCAATACATTCCCGGCCACCCCTACCACCTATCTCTCTGGTCTCTCTCCCATCCTACCCAGCAGCTAGCCTCATGTCTGAGGTCTAATCTAATGTCATCTGATCCCCAGATGACAGTGTTTGGGGCCTTCCTGCACCGGGGCTCTTTCTGCCGTAGCTGGTTCAATATGTTGGATCTGCTTGTGGTCAGTGTGTCCCTCATCTCCTTCGGCATCCAGTGAGTAACACCTGCCCCTGCCCACACCACTCCTCCCAGAACCAGGAGCAAGCCCTAATTAAGGCCTGAAACTCCCCCCTCCCCCCAGCTCCAGTGCCATCTCAGTTGTGAAGATTCTCCGAGTCCTCCGAGTCCTCCGGCCCCTAAGAGCCATCAACAGGGCCAAGGGACTCAAGGTAAGCCCAGTTTACCCAAGCCCACAGAACCCAGGCCCTGGGTCAAGATCACAGATCCAACTGACCGTTGGCAGCCTGAATCTAATATGTGACCACAGATTCTTGACTACTGGCCATGTGGTCTGACCCATGATCCTTACAAGTGACTATACCAGTGGCCACAATTTTCTGACTCATGTCCTTGACATGTGACTACATGTCCTTACCTAGAAAACACTTATTCTTTGTTAATACCCATACATGCTAGCCCACAATACTGCCTTTGACCGTGTGCTCCTGACTTGTAACCACATACCCCTGGCCCAAGTCCTTAAGCTGTATCCATCATCCAAGTCCCCACTACATGCTATGGCCTGCGATGCCCATTAGTCATGTGTGTGTGTGTCTGCAGCACGTGGTGCAGTGTGTGTTCGTGGCCATCCGGACCATTGGAAACATCATGATCGTCACCACCCTCCTGCAGTTCATGTTCGCCTGCATTGGTGTGCAGCTCTTCAAGGTGGGGGAGACCCAGGGAGAGGCCCAGGTCAAGGTGGGGGTGAAAGGTGAACCTGTTTGACAGATGTCCTCCATACAGGGAAAATTCTACAGTTGCACTGATGAGGCCAAACACACCCTGAAAGAATGCAAGTGAGTGTTCGAGGCTCGCCCTCTGTGGAATCCAGAACCCCTTCCAAATCACATAGAGAAATACAGGCCTCTCTCTCTAAGGTCCTGGAAGCCACTTAGAGTCTTTTACCAAGGACTCTAGACATCTCCGGTTTCCTAAAAATCCCTAAGACCCTCAGAAGAACTCTCCCAATAATTGTAGAGGCCTTCATATCAGAGCAAGCACTCTAAGTCGCCCCATAACCTTTCTCCACATTCTTCAGCATTACCTACATTCCACCCCAGAAGCCCCAGCCATTCCTGCCCCTCCCCAGAATTCTGCTTCCCTCTAGAGATGTTTGTAGAGGGAGGCGGTTTCAAGCAAAAACCGTGAAGCCAGGAATCCCTGGCTCAAACCCACTTCACAAGGCTTGGAGGCACTTAGTCACTTTGCTGAGTCCCAGTTAGCTCAACTGAAAATGGGGACAAAAAGAGTGCTTGTTCAGCCTGGTCTACAGAGTGAGTTCCAGGACAGCCAGGACTGTTATACAGAGAAACCCTGTCTCAAAAAACAAAAGAGTGCCTGTTTCACAGAGCTTACGAGAGGTAGCAAGTCAGGGCATGGAATATGTAGACACAGTAAAGTACCTGCAGGGCAAGCCGGCACAGTACCTGGTAGAGTCAGTGCTAAGGGACTTTGGCCCTTTGGAGAACTACTTTCCCCTGGTGGCAAACATGCTAATGGCCGTGCTGATGATGGTATCCCAACTGCGTTCCAGAAATTAGTCTTGGCTTTTTCTTAAGTTCTCGTATTTATTCATATGGGGAGTACGCCTGCCACTGCAGGTGTGGAGACCAGAGACCAGCTTGAGGGAGTTGCTTCTTTCCTCACACCCTGTGGATTCTGAGGCGCAAACTCAGATCATCAGGTTGGCAGCAAGGACCTTTACCCACCAAGCCATTTCGCCAGCCCTTGTTTGGTTTCCTTTGTTGTTGTTTTGAGGGGGGTGGTGGTTGGTTTGAGCCTTGGTCTCAATATGTCTCCAGCCAGCCTTCAGCTCTCAAGCCAGCCTTAAACTCACAAGTTGCCTGTCTTCTGTCACCTGAGTCGCTGGGATTACAAGCATGTGCCACTATGCCTGGCTTTATTTATTTGGTTGTTTGTTTGTTTATTGTGAGACATGGTCTTAGTGTGTAGCCCTGGAAGATCTGGAAATCATGTAGACCAGGCTGGCCTCAAACTTGCTAAAAATCTTCCTGCCTCTGCCTCACAAGTAATGGGATAATAAGTGTGCACCACCATGATTAACTGTCGTTTATTGACTTAATCCTGGTGAGAAATAGGAAATAGATTCTGTTAGAATCCTCATTTTTTGAGATAGATGGTGAAAACAAAAAGTCCATAGACAGAGACTGAACGTTTACAATAATCCAGGCAGGAAATCAAAGGGCAGGATGTGACCCCAAGCTGTCTAGGTACACCACTGTGCCCTGCTACATCCATAATAAAGACCCTAGACCCTTCGCCACAGCTCCTCACTCCTCCTCCCTCACTAGCCTGTCTACGACATTCACAGGGGCTCCTTCCTCATCTACCCTGATGGAGATGTGTCACGGCCCTTGGTCCGAGAGCGGCTCTGGGTCAACAGTGATTTCAACTTTGACAACGTCCTTTCAGCCATGATGGCCCTGTTCACTGTCTCTACCTTTGAAGGCTGGCCTGCGTGAGGGGCAGGGCCTTGGGGATCGCAGGGGACTGGGCAGATGATTGCAGATAATTGCCTGGGATCAACTGGGAGTGGATGGGAGTGTAGCTTAAGGATGCACAGAAAGTCTCTTAAGCCTGGATAGGGTTTTCCTTCTTTCCTTTTTCCTCTTTTCAATGCTTGAGAGTGGAACCCGGGGTTTGTAGATGCTAGGCAAATGGTATGACATTAAGCTACATCCTTACCCCCCTATTTTCTTGAGTCAGGGTCTTACCATGCACCCACTTTGACCTCAAACTGGTGGTTCTCCTTCCTCATCCTCTTGAGTGCTGGGATTCAGGTTTGTGCCACCACTTCCAGTTGGGTGTAGCTTTCTAGAGACTGGTGAGTGTGTTGGAAGACTGGGTGGGAATTTCCCAGAACCTCACTGTGGATTCATTGGGACTTTGGAGAAAGGTCTCTAGAAATTGGGAAAAGGTCTCTGAGGGAATAGGTGAATCTAGAAAAAACTGGGTGAGTGTTATAGGGGGATATAGAATGTGGAGGGACTCAAAGGGGGTTCACTGAGGAGATAGGATTCAGAAGTTTACAGAAAGCTACAAAAGCATTTGGGTATACTAGCTAGAAAATTTCTGGGGGGAATTGAGCAGATCATTCAAGGCTGTGGGATGGGGTTCCAGGATCTTAGAAGCTTGTGGGGGAGTTCTGGAGAACCACATGGGGAAGGTGCTCCAGGGACCATTATAAGGGGATAAGGTGTCTGTAGATACATAGGGGATTTTGAAAGGTCTGGATAGGATGCTTTTGAGGGCTGCATGGGAATCTCTGAAACTTTGACGTGTCTGAGATAAAAGAGTTGGGATCCTGGCCTACATAGTTGAGTTCCAAGACAGCCAAGGATACATAGTGAGGCCCTGTCTCAAAAAAAAAAAAAAAAAAGAAAAGAAAAAAGAAAAAAAAACGAAAAAAAAAAAAGACTTAGGACCCTTTAAAAGGCCTGTGGGAGGTTCTTTGTGGATGTATAGAAGTCCCAAGTGATTGGGTTGTAAATTTAGGGAGGTTGGTATGCCAGGAGATTTGGGAGGTGAGTATGATAAGTAGCCTGGGAAGAAGTCTGAGGGGACTGGGGTTCCCCTGCACATGCCCTCATCTCTAGCTCCCACTGTCTCCCACAGGCTGCTATACAAAGCTATAGATGCGCACGCAGAAGATGAGGGCCCTATCTACAATTACCACGTGGAGATCTCGGTATTCTTCATTGTCTACATCATCATCATTGCCTTCTTCATGATGAACATCTTCGTGGGCTTTGTTATCATCACCTTCCGTGCCCAGGGAGAGCAGGAATACCAAAACTGTGAGCTGGACAAGAACCAGGTGACCTCTCCTTCCCGACCAATGACCACCAGCCTGTCTCTCCTTGTCTTGTGAACCTCCTCTGCTCACTCATGCCCTATACCATTATGCAGCGCCAGTGTGTAGAATATGCCCTCAAAGCCCAGCCACTCCGCCGATACATCCCCAAGAATCCTCATCAGTACCGCGTGTGGGCCACTGTGAACTCTGCTGCCTTTGAGTATCTCATGTTTCTGCTCATCCTGCTCAACACGGTTGCCCTAGCCATGCAGGTCTGTCTGAGCCCCCACCCCCATCTTGATCGCGGTCAGACATTTGTTCTTTTCACACCATCCCTTGAGAGCTATTAGGAGTACATTAGGCAGCAAGTAACAACCCCACTCCCCACCCCCACTTAACTGACAGAGCCTTAAGTTATCATGGCATTTGTAACTTTTCTTCAAATCTAAGGCCAAAAATCGAACTCTGCTTTTAAAGATGCAGGAATGTGAAAACAACAGTCCATGACTGTTGCAAACTGTCACAGATTATAAACTGCCCTCCAGACTCAGATTCTAAGAGGAAAGCGGTTGTGTACCTTAGACTCAGTGTAGTTTGTTTAGTTACCTCAAATGTTGAGGGACACTGACGTAGGCTGTCTTCTCGTTGTTGACTAGTGCCCCAGGCCCTGTCCATCTTCCTGCCATGCCATTCTGCTGTAAGTTGGTTGTTGCTTCAGGGTCACAAAACAACTATTCCAGACATCAGTTCCATGCTCAAGGCAGGAAAAAAAAAAGAGAAAGAAAGTTAAACCAAGCAGTAACTTGCATACTTTAATGAAATAAAATTTTTTTTTTCACAGAAGCTGCCAACCGTGGCAGTCTGGGAATCAAGAACCAGGCTTTGCAGTGTCCATAATGAGAGACAATGCAAACAATGTTTCCATGTCCCCAGACTCCTCAGCTCAGGCCAGGGACTATGTGTTTGTGTAGGGTGTCTCTGCCTTAGGCTCTGTTCCCATCTGATCTCCCCACAGCACTATGAGCAGACTGCTCCCTTTAACTATGCCATGGACATCCTCAACATGGTCTTCACTGGCCTCTTCACCATTGAGATGGTGCTCAAAATCATCGCCTTCAAACCCAAGGTACACCCTAGACCCACTCCCTGTGAATAAACTCCCAGGGAAGGAAGCACATTCCACAGCCCTGGGAGGGGGGGGTCGTAATCAAGTATTCGTAAGACTAAGGAACGAGAGGGACCCAGGTACAGACCATTTGAGGCCCAAGCCACGCCCTGCTTCCTCAATACCACCTATCCTTTACTGGTCCCCTGGTCTGCTGGCTAAGAGAACACAGTACACTGCTTTCCTCCTGTCTACAGCATTATTTTGCCGATGCCTGGAATACGTTCGATGCTCTTATTGTAGTGGGCAGCGTAGTGGACATTGCCGTCACAGAAGTCAATGTGAGAACTGGGCTTTGTGCTAACCCTTCTCCCTTCTCCCTAGAGCCTTCCTTCACTTGGGTAGGCAGCTTCCACTCACATTCTCCCTGCTTCTAGAGACTGAGCACTCCTCATTCTAGATCTGCCTGTTTTGAATCCTTGCTAGGCTCTGGCAAAGTACTCCTCCCTCTAACCAGCCCCTTGTTCCATTTGCAGCCTACCTCGTGGTTCTGCTGCCTCCTAAAATGCCTCCCTTATTATTTCTGTTATCTCTTTCATTGTCTCTATGCCACTCCAATGGCTCTATCATCTCCATTGACTCCCGCTTTGGCTGCATCATCTGACTACTTCATTGGCTCCATTTTCTCCACCAACTCCATCATCTCCTATACTGGCTCTTCCCTGGCTCTGTAACCACAACTGATTGCATCATTGGCTCCATCATTTCATCCAATGGGTACTACATGATGATAACCCTGACTGACTGACAATGCTGCCGATTGCATTTCCACATCACTGGCTTCTCCAATGATCACCCATTCGTTCTCATTTCCATGAAACTTGGGCTCCATTGTTTCCTTCGATGTCTTTGCTCCACCATCTCCTTTATCTGATCCCTTTACTCCCACCTCATTAAAACTTTGTCTACAACCATCATGATCTACTACCGTATACCCTTCCCCACCATTCGCTGAGTATGCACCATCATTTCCCCCTATCCATTTGGGCATATGATTACATCATCTCCTTTATCACCTCTGTTTTGGCCACATGTCCCACCAGAATGGAGGCCATCTTGGCGAGGTAGCTTCTCACCCCTAACAGGAATAATTTTTTCAACCATCCCTCCCAGCCCAAGAGACCCTAGACATGCTCCCTGATAGCTGGGCAGTGGTGGTGCATGCCTTTAATCCCAGCACCCGGGAGGCAGAGGAAGACAGATCTCTGAGTTCAAGGCCAGTCTGGTCCAGGGCAGGGCTTCACAGAGAAACTCTGTCTCGAAAAACAAACAAACAAAAAATGCTCTGTGACCACTCTTGGCCTGGGTTCTGAGAGATTTGGGAACTGGGAGGGCCAAGGCACGAGGAAAAGAAGTTGCTAAACCTGATGCAAACTGAGCACCCCCACTGCATCCCTAACTCCAGAGTTCAGAGGACAGCTCCCGAATATCTATCACATTCTTTCGCCTCTTCCGAGTCATGAGGTTGGTCAAGCTTCTCAGTAAGGGTGAGGGGATCCGCACACTTCTCTGGACGTTCATCAAGTCTTTCCAGGTAATTCCCCACTCCGAACTACAGTTCCCAGTCTGCCATATCATTTCCAACTTTCTTTCTCTGAGCTCTCAATCCTTAACATGCCTCTAGTTCACTGACTTTACCTTATTCTATTTAATATTGTGTCTACATTTGGGAGGCACATGTAATCCAGGAAACTTTGAGGGAAGACTTCATCCCCAGCAGGCCCAGGCTGGGGGAGAGGAGTGCATTCTGGGATTTATAGTTCGATGACTGCGCCTGAAATGTCTGTCCCCTTTCCATTCTCCCAGGCCTTGCCCTATGTGGCTCTTCTCATAGCAATGATATTCTTCATCTATGCAGTCATTGGCATGCAGGTAAGTGGAGACCCTAAAGAACACCCCTCTGAAACCCTTCTGTCAGAGAGACTTGGTAGGAATAACCCCAATGTGAGGCTGGAGGAGCAGAAAGAAAGACAAACTGGATGACCCTGGGTAAGCCTGCATGTGTGAAATGAGCTCATTAGGAAGAGATTTCAAGATTAGGAAGATCCCTTAGGCAACAGGAAATGTGAAGTAAATGGGAACGCGTGGGTTCCCTCCTGGCACGCAGCCTTTGTATGTCTACAGATGTTTGGCAAGGTGGCTCTTCAGGATGGCACACAGATAAACCGAAACAACAATTTCCAGACCTTTCCACAGGCTGTGCTGCTTCTGTTCAGGTAATATACTCCCATTTCCCTGCTCCCTTGCTCCCCAGAATACCTAGGGTACCCACACACCCTCTCTGGGCCCCAACATGCCTGAATTATGGAAATATCAGGGCAGCCTGAGTTCCACGTAAGCTGAGGCCATTTTTGACTGTGATCTGAGGAGTCTTCCAAAATACTGGAGTCTCAGCCATTCCTTTTCTGGCTGTAAGATGTGCCTCCTTTTAGTCCACAGTGCCCTCATCTGTAAGAGACATTCTATAACTGTCATTATCACGTCATGTTAGTTGTTAAAGTGTTGACATGGAAGCTGGTGAGACGATTCAGCAAGCAAAGGCATTTGCTGCCAAGCCTGGAGACCTGAGTTCGATTCCCAGAATCCACATGGGGAAGCGAAAGAAAAGACTCCCATAGATTGTCTACACATACACACACACACACACACACACACACACACACACACACACACACTAAATGTAAAGTACAGCTCCAGTGAGAAGTAAGTCATCCCCTCACTCCCCTAGACCCCCACAACTGTACTTGACATAACTTTAGAGCCTCTCCAGAAGGCCACCCCTCTGTGACCCTCCCCAGGTGTGCCACTGGTGAGGCATGGCAAGAGATCATGCTTGCTAGCCTTCCCGGAAATCGATGCGACCCTGAGTCTGACTTTGGCCCAGGCGAGGAATTTACCTGTGGTAGCAATTTTGCCATTGCCTATTTTATCAGCTTCTTCATGCTCTGTGCCTTCCTGGTAAGGACACATTTCTCCACTACCACCATCATTGTCACAGGGCCGGGGGGGTGGGGGGGTGGGGCTGGCTGGCCCTGAGTGGTTCAGAGACGTCCAAATGAATCGGGCAGCCCAGATCTTGAGAGGGCTGCCCCAACAATAAGATCAACCAAGGAACTTGTGACCCGATGGCCATATAAGATCATCCCAGCTCCTACCCACCCCCCAAACCCCAGCTCTGTTCCTTTACTTAACTCTCCTTGCTCATTGGCCCACAGATTATAAATCTCTTTGTGGCTGTGATCATGGATAACTTTGATTATCTAACCAGAGATTGGTCTATCCTGGGTCCCCACCACCTTGATGAATTCAAGAGGATCTGGTCTGAATATGACCCTGGAGCCAAGTATACCTTCTAACTTCTTATCCCGAATCCTGGGGATAATGTGCTGTCCTCCATGGCCCCTAGATCTAGCACTTCAGACCCACACATTCCATTACCCAACGATAAAGAGGTTTCTACTGCCTTAACCTGTCTTCTCCATCTGTGCACTTCCCTGGAAAGCCTTGAGGTGTTGGTTTGGGAGGTGATGATTCACTTGGGGCAGGGCTTAAGGAAAGCCTAAAGGAGTACTGCTGATCCAGTGGTATCTCCCCGACTGCCCCAGGGGCCGCATCAAGCACCTGGACGTCGTTGCCCTGCTGAGACGCATCCAGCCCCCACTGGGATTCGGAAAGTTGTGTCCACACCGAGTGGCCTGCAAGGTCTGTGCACTTGCCCATCTACTTACCTGCTGACCTCCAAGAAGGCTCTATACTTTATGGGAAGGGGAAGTGACTTCCTTTGGTAGGGATGGGTGTATGACTGCATCCACAAAGGTTTCTACCCTGGGAATTCAGAGTATAGCTAGCATTTTCCCAAAATGAGTTCTCTGTCTCTGCTGTTACAGAGACTTGTGGCAATGAATGTGCCCCTCAACTCAGATGGAACAGTGACATTCAACGCTACACTCTTTGCCCTGGTTCGGACATCCCTGAAGATCAAGACAGAAGGTGTGGGGACGAGGAGGAGCAGGAGTGAAAGGGTCCCTGGGAAGGGTTCAGGGAGCAAATGCAAAGAATGACAGATATGCATCTCCAAACTCTGGACCTCAAAACGGGTGGCTTTGACTTCTCCAGGCCTGCTTCCACACCCTATCTGATAGCAGTGATGTGAAGCTTCAAATCAAAGCCCCACCCCACCCCCCAGCAATGAGGAGCAACTTCTCCTATTTCCCCTACTCCACACTCTCCTGAATTGCAGGGAACCTGGATCAAGCCAACCAGGAGCTTCGGATGGTCATCAAGAAGATCTGGAAGCGGATAAAGCAGAAACTGTTGGATGAGGTCATCCCCCCTCCAGATGGTGAGCTGCACACCCCCAGTTCCTTAATTGTCTGCTCAGATCATTGCTGGTAGGTGGGAGCTAGGGAGGCAGTAGCAGTATAGAGGACCTCTGCATAACTTTGCCCTCTTTTCTTGTCCCAGAGGAGGAAGTCACCGTGGGCAAATTCTATGCCACATTTCTGATCCAAGATTATTTCCGAAAATTCCGGAGAAGGAAAGAAAAAGGGCTACTAGGAACAGAGGCCCCAACAAGCACATCCTCTGTCCTTCAGGTCTTAAGGACAGGGCCTGGTGTGGCCATGTGTGTAGAGGCTGACCTCCCTCTTGATCTCCTGAAACCCATGTCACAGAGGAAGAAACTGAGACCTAGGCCTCACAGAGGGTCAAGGGAGCCTCAGAGCCCTGGCACACACACTTCCACATGGGAAGCACGCTCATAGAGGGGCACTCTGGACCATGAGCTACCAATTTCCTTATTTTTCCATCCCTCCTCACAGGTTGGTCTAAGAAGCCTACAGGACTTGGGTCCTGAGATCCGACAGGCCCTCACCTATGACACTGAGGAAGAAGAAGAGGAAGAGGCAGTGGGTCACGAGGGTGAGGAGGAGGAAGCTGAGAACAACCCAGAAACATACAAAGTGAGGACAAGTTTCTACTCCCCTCCAAACTCTTGACTGTAAAATGTTCCCTCAGATCCCTAAGTCAATTCAATACTGTCTCTGGGGAGAAGCCTCCTCTACAATGGAAAACTGTTCAATACCTATCACCGGCTGTTGGAAAACAAGACCCAGATTCAGCCCCCAGGGAGTGATGGTCCCCATGGACCAGTGAGGGAAGCACTGATGAAGTAACCTAGCCATTGCATTAACAAAACACTCAGCCAAGTAATTTCTCCTCAGGACTCCATAGACTCCCAGCCCCAATCTCAATGGAACTCCAAGATTGCAGTGTCTCTACCTGTGAGGGAGAAACTCCCAGATTCTCTCTCACCCGGGCCTAGTGATGATGATGATGGACTGGCTCCCAACCCCAAGCAGCCCAGTGCACTCCAGGCTGGATCCCAAGCCCACAGGTATGGTCAAGCATCTGGGGAAGGTTGTGAGAATGAAGAAAGATAGCCACTGTATTGGATGAGCTGGAGGAAGGGCTAGAGGTCTTCAAGAAGCAATTTGAGAAGGATAGATGTGTTTCAAGGGTTCAAGTGAGAGTCAGATGGGGTGGGCCACAGCACCTGGGAGGTGGAGGCAGGGGGATACAGAGTTCAAGGCCATCCTTGGCTATATAGTGAGTGTGAGACCCTGTTTTTAAAAAAGACAACGATAAAGCAAGGGCTCAAATGAGAATAGAGGATAACAAGAGAAAAATGGAAAAGAGAATAACAAGAAAATATGAGAAATGCAGTGCAAAAGATTAATGCAAATCAAGTGTGGTGGCACATGCCTTTAATCCCAGCACTTAGTAGGCAGAAGGAAACATCTCTCTGTGAGTTCAAGGCCAGCCTGGTCTACATAGCGAGTTCCAGGCCAGCCAGGATTACATAATAAGACCCTGTCTAAAAGTAATTGTAAATCCTGGTGTTTGTATAGAGAATGGAACATGCATGGGATGAGAGGAGCAGGGAGCCTTGGATCACATATTGGAGGTTTGGGACATGGTCTAACTAATATGCATCACCCCTCCTCTCCAGGAGAAGCTCTGGAGTTTTCATGTTCACTATCCCAGAAGAAGGAAGTACTCAGCTCAAGGGAATTCAAGGGCAGGACAATCAGAATGAGGAACAGGAAGTCCCTGACTGGTACACTGGCCACACCACAGGGGCCAGGGAGGGGAGGGCAGGAGTGTTGATAACCCCAACTCTCAATCTCAGGCCTGAGCTCACTGCTAGCTCTGCCTTCTCCACAGGACTCCCCACCTGGATGAGCAGGCAGGGACTCCCTCCAACCCAGGCCTTTTGCCACCCCACTGGCCCCAGAGACACGTAAATGGGCACCATGGACCACGCCGACGTTTGCTGCCTCCGACACCTGCAGGTAAGCAGACGAATGGGCCCGATGGAACCCTAAGGGCTAGCGGAACAGAACAAGGGAGGGATTGCCATTGTCCTTTGCCCGCCAGGTCGGAAGCCCTCCTTCACCATTCAGTGTCTGCAACGCCAGGGCAGTTGTGAAGATTTACCCATCCCAGGTACCTACCATCGTGGACGGACCTCAGGACCAGGCAGGGCTCAGGTGAGGAAAGGGGACACTGTGGCCTTCAGAGATGTAGCATCTGAGGCCGAACTTTACAAACATACTACATCTCAAGGCCTTCCAAAGAATGGGGCACTTAAAGGACTGTGCATAATCCCCACTGTACTTACGAAATGGGTTTGCTGTCCCCGGTTTACAGGTGAGGGAACTGAGGCTCAGAGAAGTTTATCCTCCTGGGATCACATAGTTAATAAGCAGCACAACTGACATTTTAAAAATACTTAGTATTTGTTTAATCATTAACTCTTGTATGTGTATGTGTGTCTTTTTGTGTCTGTGTGTGTGTGTGTGTGTATGTATACACTCACCCATAGGAGTGTGCAGAGTCCAGAAGAAGGTGTCAGTGTCCTCCTCTATCTGTCTCCACCTATTACTTTAAAGTAGTTTCTTTCCCTGAACCTAGGACTCACATTTTCTTGACTAGGCTGGAAGCTAGCAATCTCCAGTGATCCTCCTGTTTCTGCTCCCCTTGGAGTTAGGGTTAGCCCCGCCACACACACACACACACACACACACACACACACACACACACACACACACACACACACAAACACAGGGTTTCTCTGTGTAGTTTTGGTGCCTTTCCTGGAACTCACAGAAATCCACCTGCATCTGCCAGAGACCAGGCTGGCCTTGAACTCACAGAGATCCACCTGCATCTACCTCTCGAGTGCTGGGATTAAAGGCATGCGCCACCACTGCCCAGCATCACAACTGACATTTTTTTTTCAAGGTTTTTTTTTGTTGTTTGTTTTTGTTTGTTTTTTTGTTTTTTCGAGACAGGGTTTCTCTGTGTAGCTTTGCGCCTTTCCTGGAACTCGCTTTGGAGACCAGGCTGGCCTTGAACTCACAGAGATCCGCCTGGCTCTGCCTCCCGAGTGCTGGGATTAAAGGCGTGCGCCACCACCGCCTGGCCCACAACTGACATTTAAACCCAGGTTTTTGAGTCAGACATGATGGATGGCACATACCTGTAACCCTATCACTTGGGAGGTAGGCAAAGGAAGATCAGGAGTTCAAAGTTATTCTCAGCTACATATAGAGTTGAGGCTAGCCTGGGCCACATGAGACTCTGTTTCAAAAGAACCAAAAGAAGCAGATGAGGTGGTTCATGCCTATAATCCCAGCTCCTATGAGGCTGGTACAGGAGGATGACTGCAAATTTGAGGCCAACCTGGGCTACATAGTAAATTACAGGCCTTGATAATAGAGTAAAGCCCTGTCTCAAATCAATGAATGAATGAATGAATGAATGAATGAATGAATGACACGTAATGCACACAAACAAAGGCTTTCTGTACTCTGACATAAACTCAAGTCTGGAGCTGGAGATGTAGTCAGTGGTGAAGCATTTGCCTAGCATGTTTATGACTCCGGGTTTGATCCCCACAAATAAAGAAGTCATTTATTTCTCCCCTGATTTACATCCATTCAGTGTGACTCCGGTTGTGTATATTAGAGAAGAGGGACAGAACTCACAAGAGTGAATCATAGCCCCTCATACTCATCAATCTTTGCCCCCTCTGGTGTTTATTCTGACCCAGGGTTCCTGGGCAGCCCCTCCTCAGAAGGGTCGACTGCTATACGCCCCCCTGTTGCTGGTGGAAGAGGCCACAGTGGGTGAAGGGTACCTCAACAAACTCAGCGGGCCACTGCGTACCTTCGCCTGCCTGCAAGTTCCTGGAGCTCATTCAGATCCCAGTCACCGCAAGAGGGGCAGTGCGGACAGTTTGGTGGAGGCTGTGAGTCCTGATGGGTGGCGGTGGGGGGGGGGGCTGGAGTAGAAGGGGCGGAGGTGAGAGCAGGGAACGGGCACCAAGGAGTGGCCAGACTCTCTGTTGAGCTTGTATACTGTACTTGACTCTGTCCCCCTGCATTCCGCCATTAGCACGTCGTTTATTCACAGTGACTCCTCTGCACATTGTGCCTTTGATCAACATTATTTCCACTCGAACCCCCTCCCCAGGTGCTCATCTCTGAAGGCCTAGGTCTCTTTGCCCAAGACCCACGATTTGTGGCCCTGGCCAAGCAGGAGATTGCAGATGCATGTCACCTGACACTGGATGAGATGGACAGTGCTGCCAGTGACCTGCTAGCCCAGAGAACCACCTCCCTTTATAGTGATGAGGAGTCTATTCTCTCCCGCTTTGATGAAGAAGAGCTGAGAGATGAGATGGCCTGCGTCCATGCCCTTTAATTTCTTACCCCTCATCCACTGCTCAATAAACCCCCTGCCCTTCCTTCGCCCAGAAGGAGGCAAGCATTGACCATACACTGCTGGATTTTAGTGTCTTTGCACTGGCAGTCTGGGGCAGCCCAGCAGTTTCCATCCATCCCTTATTGCATCCCTGAGCCACTGCCCACACACGAGTATTTCCAGAAACCAGGACAGCTAGGCCTGATTATTCAGCGTCAGGGAAGGAGGGAGGAGGAGGAGGAGAAAGAGACAGAAGCCAAAAAAAGCTGGAGACCGAGTGGAGGTGGGGGAGAAGGAGGGCACTGGGCAGACAGGGGGAAGGGAGCAGAGGAGACACTGGGTGTCCGGATAACAGAGACGTCACAAGGGGTCAGTCAGGTCAGCCCAAAGAAGGACGGACTGTAGAAGAGTTTGGACAGGGCAAAGGCCTAGAGGTTAGAGTCGGTAGCTTAAGCAGAAATGTCCTCTCACAGCATCAAGAAGAGAAGTCTAAATCCACTGGTAGAAATTTTAGGGGACAGCCAACAGTGGTGTTTCCGGCTCCAGGGAACCCATTCCGAGCCCCCTTGATCTCCCGGAAACACCGGAGAGTGACTCTCTTCCCACACAGATGCCTGAGCTCCTCTTTCTGCTTCTCGCTCTGCCTTGGGGATCTCATTCATTCAGGGAAGCTTATCAGGCATTTGGCGTGGGCCAGGTACCTTGCTGGTTTCCCTCGGGGGCAAACTAAGGTGGCTTAGACATATGACATGTTTATCTAAAGTGGGAGTCAGCTCCACTGCAAAGGAATTGACCACCGAAATCATCCTTCCTCACTTTTGAAGCAAGGGGTTCTTAGCTGTATCTTTTGTGTCAACCAAGCCAGGGAATTTGGGGGGAGCCACAATCGAAAACCGGGACTCTGAGCACACAATTAATTACACTGGGCCTTGAAACAAAGGTTTGAAGAAGTTGGGCTGGTGTATGATGAAAGAGCAAGTTAGGGGAAAGCATAGAGTGGAGACAGACTCCTGAGAACTAGGGTTGGAGGCCAGATCATGCAGTCTGAATGCCAGGTCCTGACATGTCTGCATTTTCTATCTGAAAGTATGGGGAAGCACAGGGAAGACCTGAGTAAGGTCGTGACAGAGTTAGCTATGCATTTTAAACAGATGCTCGGGTGGTATGCTGAAAACAGACTGGAGGGGAAGAGAATGGAGATGCTAAAATGGTCAGAAATGATGGTTACCTTAGCCAGGGAAGGAAACAGGGGAGATGGTGGCAAGTCAGTGGATTCCAGAATAGTAAAGAAAGTAAAATGATCCCTGCCATGATCCCTGTACTAAGTACACTAGAGTTGATTGTCTTTTTTAATCAGTATGACAACCCTACATATAACATTTTAAAACATTTTACATGTCTAAGGTCAAACAGGAGTAAATATTAGAAATCAGATTCAAGCAACTGAGTGCCAAAATCTAAACAACTAGGAAGTATCTATTACATACTTGTGGTTATTTTTTTTTTAAATAAATATAGGGGCCAGGCACGGTGGTGCATGCCTTTAATCCCAGCACTTGGGAGGCAGAGGCAGGCAGATCTCTGTAAGTTCAAGGCCAGCCTGGTCTACACAGTGAGTTCCAGCCAGGGCTATACAGAGAGACCTTGTCTCAAAAAAGTAAAATAAAATAAAGTAAATATGGGGGCTAGGGAGATAGCTCAGCAGTTAAAAATGATTACCACCAAGACCCAAAGACCTGAGTTGGATCCCCAGGACCCAAGGTAGAAAGAATTGACTCCCACAAGCTGTCTTCTGACCTCCCCCTGTGCATCCACGCATACACACAGTAAATAATTAAATGTAAAAAAAATAGGTATAAAAGCCAGAGCTAGCCTAGCTGTGGTGGCGCACGCCTTTAATCCCAGCACTTGGGAGGCACAGGCAGGAGGATCTCTGAGTTCAAGGCCATTCTGGTCTACAGATCAACAGCCAGGACTGTTACACAGAGAAACCTTGTCTGGAAAAAAACAAAACAAACAAACAAAAAAGCCAGAGATAGCATGATGGTACTTGCCTATAATTCCAGCATCTGGGAAGTAGAGGAAAGAGGATAAGGAATTTAAGGTTACCCTCAGCTACACATGAAATTCAAGGCCAACCTGGGCTATATGAAATTCTAAAAAATAAATAAATAAATAAATGGCATCCATTCAACTGTTTCGAAATTCAAGCATACCGAGGGTTATAAAATGATGTTCTTTTTCCGCTGCTGACAGTGTTATCCATTATCTTTTATTATCTGTGTAAGATGATGCACTCATAGGTTAGCACTTAGAATCTTAGTGCTTTTTATATGCATTTCTTAATGTGGGGTTGACCATCTTAACCTCAACTATATTTTATCCCTTGGATTTTGTAACATGGCAATCATCACTGACCTTGATGGGTCTCGGTTTAGTATCATGAAAGAGGGCAGTCCATTAAGAGATGGAGGACCCACATAGTGAAAAGAGAGATCCTGCTCTGGCAAGCTGTCCTTTGATCTCCACACCTGTATTACAGTGTCCCCCTTCCTTCTCTCCCTACATCCCTCTCTCCATACTAAATAAATGTAGTTTACAAAAAAAGAGGGTTAACACACAATAAATAAATGTATTAAAAGAGAAGGCCAAGGAAAAAACAGAAGGTGAAGTACAGAGTTAAAGTAGGCAATAATTTGACCAAGAAGAAGAGAGAAATTGAGGTGGTTAGAGTTTGGGGATGTGCTTTAAAATGCAGATTTCCCAAAAGCAATCCTCTAGACCTTGAACTGTCTTTTAAACTATGGAGACGTTTAAACTGCAAAGACTCTGAACACTGCCGATTACTGTGTGACCTTGTGCAAGTCACTCAATCTCTCTGGAGACTCATTTTCCTCATCTGTAAAAACAGGACTAACAGGCACTGCTATATAGGGATTAAATGAGTGAAGACACGTAACAAACACAGCGCTCGGCCTGGCCAAATACCGCGGAACTGAGCGGTCCTCCTATCCCTAGACCGCTACCTGTGTTTTCTGAAAGATTTACCGACTCC